>NC_056744.1:425964818-426062318 GCF_019279795.1 Protopterus annectens | reverse complement strand
ATGAATGCAATCAAAACACTTTCATATACAAATAGACAAGTGTTCATACTGTTTTGAAACAAAGCAAGAAAGCTCTGTCTATCAGTAGTGCAATCAAAACAAAGGACAAACCCAAGAGATTTGGAAATCAAAATTTTGGAATTGCATGCCAGCTTCCAAAATGTGGTTCTTTCCCCCAGATGTAGTCCCATCATCCTCATGTAGGCTCAAGCAAAAGGGTCAAGAAAAAGAGAAAAAATAGCCATCTGGGCATTTTGAAAAAAAAAAAACAGCCATGTAACAAACCATGATAAACATGCAAAATAAATAAATAAATATATAAAATAATTCTAGCACATCTCATTGCACAAAATAAATAATTATTTTTTTAAAATATATATACTGTGGCATACGTGGCATATGCCTTTGCTATAACCATCATAAACAGTTACTATTGGCAAATCCATATTTTAGCATATAGTGGTCACTATGGGATAGGCACTCTCTAGATAAATGTAGGGCCTGAGAACTTCAGTTCACTGGTCACTGTGGGATAGGCACTCTCTAGATAAATGTAGGGCCTGGGAACTGCAGTTCACTGGTCACTGTTGGATAGGCACTCTCTAGATAAATGTAGGGCCTGAGAACTGCAGTTCACTGGTCACTGTGGGATAGGCACTCTCTAGATAAATGTAGGGCCTGAGAACTGCAGTTCACTGGTCACTGTGGGATAGGCACTCTCTAGATAAATGTAGGGCCTGAGAACTGCAGTTCATTGGTCACTGTGGGATAGGCATCTCTAGATAAATGTAGGGCCTGAGAACTGCAATTGTGAGAAACATACCAGAAGTCAACCAAGTTTGAACAGGAGTGCTTCATATATCTGGACTTTATGCACTTGATATAGTTTGTAGAAGTAGTTAGCCATAACTGTTTATACCGCATACATCTTTATTAGCACTTAATTTATTTAATCAGAAACAATGTATAGAACAGCATCGCTGCAATGTCTAACCATACTTCCACATGCATAATTGTTTACTGTGATGGTACTGCAATGAAGTGTCCCTAAGATCCCAACAAATCACTTGAAGGTTATTAAGTACATTACAATCATTGATTCCTTTTCTGATAGTCTACTTTATCAGGGTTAAGACCCTGGGGGAATTGTGTCTTCGTACTCACTGTATTCAGAGAATGCAAAACAGAGAAACAAACCTTAGGTACGTTGACAATGTATTGCAGAACACACACACACACACACACACACACACACACACACACACACACACACACACACACACACACACACACACACACAATAATGTATCATAGACAAAAGTAAGAGCAACTTCCAGTACAGCCAAATCACCTGTGATATGTATTTGAGAGGAAACTTAAGCACCCGGTGAAAATCTGTATAGATAGAAGGAAGGCATGCAGACTTCACACAGAGCGTTTTCAATACAAACCTGCTGCC
Source organism: Protopterus annectens (assembly GCF_019279795.1). Lineage (NCBI taxonomy): Eukaryota > Metazoa > Chordata > Ceratodontiformes > Protopteridae > Protopterus > Protopterus annectens. The sequence goes on along the minus strand of NC_056744.1, from coordinate 426,060,859 downwards.
CATATTCAGAGCACCATTTTATCACAGCAACACATTCCTTGCAGAAAAATCAATACGTTTAAATTAAATGCAACTTAAAGCGTATTTTTGGAACCACTACCTTGCCAGAGATGTGTTGCAGGTACTTATGGGCTAGAAACATATGGGAAATATTTCTTAGAAAGTAAAACTGCCTTTAATGCATACCATACTAAGAAATATGATAATTCAATTTTTCTGTTTTGCTTTTGCATTTAAGAAACATGATGATCCAATGACTCGTAGGTCTGACTTTGCTTTTACTCAGAATTCTCCTAGCTGCAAGCATCAGTGCTAAACATTATGTTCCCATAAAGTAAACATTCCTCAGGGTCCAATCAAAGCCTATGAGTCATCACAAACCTCTGAATGGTTTTAGTGAAGTGAGTTTAAAAATAAATCAAGAACAAAGGAAGGTATAGTGTTACTCTGATTAGATCAAATTTGTTCAGTTCACTGAACCAGGAGGTCAGCAGATATGAAAAGCAGATCGGTACAAACATACAAGTGACTCTTGTGTGCATTATTAAGTGGATGTTGTAGAAGCTGAGCCCAGCCGTACTGCCTCAAAACATAATTGAATACAAAGCATGATTAGGAGAGGTGAGGATATTCTTTAATCAATAAGGAAGAGGAATGGCTATTTATAATGTAGCCTATCCTGGTGTCATTATCCAGCACTGTCTTAGAGAATGACTTTGCAAGAATCCTCTCCAAGCTTATACAGATACAGACAACCCTGCCTCTCAGCTGTACAGATTTTTGCAGAATGCCCAGATTTTTAGCTAATATTTTTGGCCTGTTTACTAGTAAATTATTGGCAAGTCATTAAAGTCTGAAAACAGAAAATAATGGCAGACATTTGAATTTCAGACTTCATAGCCATCAGAAATTTCATACTAAAGCAAAAGCTATTATTCTATCAACTTTCTAAGTTTGTAAGAAAAAATATTTAAAACATTAGGCCCTATTGGGCCTTTGACCCCCATCATTTATGACTTTATCCAGATTCCTTGCTCCAAGAGGTTGAAAGGTATGTACAGAATTTGCTTTTGTTGTATCTGCAGTAAACATAGAAACTGACAGCAGATATGCTCTGCTTGGACCTCTATAATCTGCTATTTTTAACACTGTGGACATCCGCTTTTCTAGCCTGCCATATATTAATTACCTTCTCCTTTTTAAGTTAACTTTATATCAGTCAAATGCTACTTTGTGTGGCTAAATTCTACTCACTCACACATCATTGCAGTACTGTGAGTTGTTTTATTTCAGTTCATCATGTCTTTCAGCTTTTCCCGGTTAGGGGTCGCCACAGCAGAACTCCGGTCTGTTAATGATTGGCAGTGGATTTTTACAGTGCCAAGTTGACAGCCCAGCACCCAACCTTCAAAGAAGGCACACCCATTCACGCATGCATCTACCTGCATGAGCTTGTGAAACTATAAAAGGGAACTCGCTAGATTAGTCATACACGTGTATGAGCTTCAACAAGTGGTCATTGCAACGAATTGTGCCGTCTTAGTGGAAAGGGCAGATCCTTGCAGTTTAAAAGAAGAGGGGGCAATAGTTGCAGGGTTAATGACCTATTCTTAAAGCAATGTGCTTAGTTTTATTGAAAGCATTGTCAGTAAATGGCATTGTGACAAATGTGTTTAAAACTATCCTGAGTATTCAGAGATGCTGGACTTTCAAAGGAATATTAAATATTTAAAGCCATGTTAATGTCATAAAGACATGTTGATATCATAAAGGCGTGTTTGTTACTGCTAGTGTTTCCAACTATTTATAGATAGTTCCCTCAAAAAGCATAGTCCAGTGTCTTCATAAATGCCATAGATGACCACTGCTGTAGCATAACCATTATAGTTACTTAGGCAACTAAACCTAGTGAGGTATCTTAAAGCTGTCTGGCATTCCTCCATGTGTACAGCCAGAAGGGAATGTCACACAGTGTCAGTGTTGACAAATAAACTCATGTAATAACTAAAAGGGTTGGGAGGGTGGCCTAATGGTTAAGGTGTTTGCCTTACAAATACAAGGTGCAGGGTTTGAGTCTCACAAGGGATAATTGGCTAGGCTTAAAATGGCTCACAAGGGCAGTTAGTGTAGTACTAGAAAAGGGAAAGGATGGCCTAATGGTTAAGGTGTTTGCCTTACAAACACAAGGTTTGAATCTCACAGGGGATAATTGGCTAGGCTTAAAATGGCTCACAAGGGCAGTTAGCCTATGAACCTATTATAACTGGAAGGGACACTGAGATTGCATATTTATTTATTTAATATTTTTTGACCAGGAAAGTCTGACTAATATAAAGCCTATTTTCAGCAGAGGTCCATGGAGAAACACTCCAGATGCATGTCTTTGAAATGTGTAAGGAAACCAGAGCACCCGGAGAAAACCCACACGAATGCAGGGAGGACATGCAGAGAAGGCACCCCAGCCGAGAATCAAACCAGAGAACTTCTTGCTGTGAGGTGACCATGTTAACTGCTGCACTACTGTGCTGCTCTTAGCATATGACTGGCTAGTTGTCTTAAAGGGGACTGAGTTTCTATCTTGAACATAGATTTTTGAATAAATGTTTTCAGGAAACCCAGAAGATTATGGAAAACAAATTCTTAGCCAGGCAATTCTATTTTACTTTGAGTAAGTCTGACTTCATGCCATATACTATGGAAAACCTACTAGAATGGATCCCAAACTCCTTTCCTCAAGAAAATATTTTATATGTTATTGGGAAACTTTAATATAGACTGGCTTGACTGCTCCAGCCACAATCCATCTACCCACATTAACCTCCGTGGGTTTACCCAACTTATCTCATCCCCCAATAGAACTGATAAAACATCCGAATGCCAGTCTATACTGGACTGGAACTTATACCTGATCTCTCCCTCGCATCCCAATCTGGCTCTCTGCCCGACAGTATTAGCGACCATCAGCCAACCTATCCACTTAGAAGTAGAACTCACCAGTTCAATCAAATAACCTTTAGAGTAGTCAGAAACAAATAGAACTTTAAACCTAATAACTTCATCTTTACCCTAAAATGTTGCAATTGGAAACCACTGACACAACTATCTGTTGAAGAAGCAGTACACTTCAACTAAGCTTTCTTACAAATATTAAACCATCATGCACCCACCAGAAATATAAGAATAAAGGCAAAGTATGCCCCGTGGCTAACTAAAGAAACTAAATCCATTCTGAAAGACAGGGACAAAGCTTGGATGAAATTTCACAAAAACAAAACCCTAACAACAAAACAAAACTACTTAGAACTCCAAAATAAAGCCAAGAAACTAATTAAATTAGACAAAATTAACTACTACCAAAATATCCAGAAAAAACATGGTCACAACCCACAAAACGTCTGGGTTGCAATAAATTCTATACTTCAACCAGGGAAATCTGCTACTCCAATGCTAGCAAAAGTAAACAACCATGATAACAATCCCACTTCGTTCAATAAATATTTCACCGAAACGGTTCAGACCCTTGCAGATACCCAAAATAATACTAGTTGCCCTATCCTAGCATCCCCACAAAATAGTGCAAACAAACAGGATAATATCTCCCACTTTAGCTTGCACCCAGTGTCAATCAAATCCATTTTAAAATTCCTCCATAAACTTAAGCCAACCACCCTGGCCAATGACAATTTACCAGCAGAATACCTACAGCTAGCTGCCTTTCATGTTGCTATTCTCATTAATAGATCTATATCAGAGTACAAAGTGCCTACAATATGGAAAACCTCCCATATAATATGACTGCATAAGGGAGGTAACTCCCTAGAACTCACTAACTACCGTCTAATTGTTATTCTATCACCCTTATCAAAAATACTAGAAAGAATTGTTTGCACTCAACTAATGGTCTACCTTCTAAAAAATAATCTGCTATGTAAACATCAGCATGGCTTTAGACCCTTCCCGAGCACCATCACAGCACTAATGTCCTTTACCAGCACAGTTAACCACCACCAAAACAGTGGAAAATGTTATTCTACCATATTTTTGTATCTATCTAAAGCTTTCGACATGGTCAACCACAATATGCTTCTTAATACGCTATCCACCCTAAACATCAGCACCTACTCTATCTCATTGTTTAAAATCTACCTACCATGATGGTAGCAAGCAGTAAAATAGCAGACCCAACTGTCCTCTCTTTTATCAGTATCCTTAGGGGTCCCTCTACGCTCCATCCTTGGCCCATTACTCTTCTCTCTATTTACCAATCAGCTCTCTTCCTCCACACCCAATGCCTTGGTAGTACAATATGCAGATGACACCACCCTCATATGTGTTGCCCCACATTAGATGATCTTCACTCTCTAAAGCAAAACTGCTTTTCAATAGCCGAGACCTGGTTCACTAACTCCCAGCTTATTCTTAACCCAAATAAAACAAAACTACTTCTTTTCAGCCCATGTAGATCCACCCTCCAAGTGACAATTTTATCATCATGTCCAATAACAAAACCATGATCACCCCAACCACCCACACAAAACTGTTAGGTGTAGAAATAGACAACAGCTTAAGATCTGACATTCACGTAGCCCAAGCTATCAAGAAAGTTCACAAAAAATAGGACTCCTTTATCGGAACAAGCAATTTCTCACTAAACACACTAAAGCCACAATAGATAGGACAAATCTCATATCTACCTTCCCCTACACATCCCCAGTTCTAACTAATCTTCGCAAAGCTGACTTAAACAAATTAGAATCTTGTTATAACAGATTGCCAGGTTTGCTACTGAGACCCCATATAGGGCCCATCACTGTTTACCTCTTTTAACAGCTAAACTGGCTTGAGCTGCCTCAGCTACTGCAATTCAATTGTCACTTGCACACATGTTATACTACTACCCTGATAAACTCCTGGTACTCCAGAATCTAATTCATCCCTATACTACAAGAAGAACTTTAAGACATAGTAACCAAAACCTCCTTAATGTCATTAAATACAATAATGATGCTGGGAAATCTCTCTTTAGTTGCTCTAGTTCTAAATCTTAGGATACTCCACCAAACCACATGACATCTAATAGCTCTGCTACACAATTTAAAAAACTCCTCAAAACACACTATATGGACAACTGGTTATGCTCCTGTGATTCCCCAGGGTAAACATCTACTCAATCTATTTTCCATCTTAAAACAAAATCTTGCCATATCTACAGAACTAACCCATCTATATTTTTGTACTGATCCAATAACCTTTACTTTATTTTGCCCCATCTGGTCATTATGCTCACTAATAATTATTTTTTTATTTACCCATTCATAGCGCTCAGTACTCTGTTATGTTGCTTCACCCTTTTGACCTAATAACAATTTGACTACCTTCAACATCTGAGTGAAGTCTATATTAATCCCATTTAAAGTATTGATATGACTGACTGATTTTCAAAGCATGATTTCTATAGTAATCCTATCAATAGTATTCGTATGAATGTATATTGTTTTTACTATGTGCTGTATGTTATTATGAGTTCTGTGTTTCTTCTTGGCTGATATATGTTATCTGGAGCTGTTTACTATGTACAGGTTGATATTCATGAATTATGTTTTGCTTCTTTCTTCCTGATTGATGTATGTATGTAATCTAGAGCTTTTCTCCCTGGGCCTCCGCTGAAAATGGACCTGTGTCCAGTCGGACTTTCCCAGTAAACAAATGTAAAATAAAATAATAAAATAAAATATGTGGATTAATGGAAATATTTTCTACATATGTTGTACTAAAGTGTTACTTTGCCATGCATAAAAATAATAAGCATAATTGAAAAAAGGAGACATCAAACCTAATTGTCTTTATAAGCTTTCATATCCTTTCTACCTCATGTGGCAAGTTGAATTTTGGACTCTGTCATCAGTAGATTTCACCATTCCAGTGCAGCTATCATCTCAGAGGTAAGTTTGATTGCCCTTATGGTATACTCAGAGTAGGAAGAGTGTCACCAGGGCCTAACAAGTTTTGTTTTTTGTCTCCAAGTCCTCGTGAAGGCTTTTGCTGTAAGTCAAAATAGAAAGTGTTCTAATGTTCCATTCTGGCATAAAACTTGCCACAAAACAATTTGGCATTAAAATAAAATGACAAAAAGCACACAATGCACGTTTAACAATTCTTTGTTGGGGGGGTCACAACCTATATGTGTGTCCAACACCCCTATGATTTATATAGTCTCAGTGAGAGATTCCACACACGCTGACAGAAAGAGTAAAATACATCTAAAAGCGAATATTTCACTCATTGTTTTTCTTTATCTGAGCAGCAGCAGTCTGAGGAAAAACAAACCTTAATATTCTAAGCTGATAAACAACATAAACTTGTCTTATCAGGGAAGTAAAAAGAAGGGAAACAGAAACGAGCAAGTAAGAGTCAGTCAAAACTGAAATGGAAGCCATCAGTAAACTCTCAGGAGAACCTCATTGTGTAGGAATGAATAACTCTGGGTACCACCATCAATAGCTGCTGTTTTGTTTTGTTTTTTTTTTGCACAGGATAAAGACACAACCTTACCTGAGAGAGGACTTGTGGTGAAGTGCATGAGAAAAATCTAACAACATGTGATGGGGCTTTTCTGAAGTACTTTTATATATACTTTCAAAATCTGTGGTGGAGCATCTGGTAGTCCTTACATGCAGTGGGATAAAGAAGAGGTTACTAACAGGCCTATACTTCTCTATAGTTTCTGATACCTTTCCCTGTTTAGTCAGAATAGGTAGGGTCACCCTGGCTCCAGTGTAACATTAGTTTGCTACAAGCTTTACTGGAATCTATTGATTACTAGAGACTATTGTCATGTGACAAACCTGCTGATCTGACTACAACAAACATTACTGAGATCAGCTGAGCAAATTATTTGTTCTCTCCAAAGAAGGAAAGCCATGCCCCAAGGAAGTCCTGAAAGAGATTACACCCAGAATTCTCTGTAGGGCATGAGTATCTCCTCTAACCTCAATCCTATATTTGTTGCATACCTCACTTACCCCTGGGAAATATGCACATGATAGTGATACGATGATAAGTGTGTAATACCTTGGCCAAGGTGTCACCTGTAGATATGGCAAAAATAAGGTGACAGCTTTATTGAACTGAAGTCCTAACTACATGTTTGATCTGGCAGCTCTAAGTATACATTATAGTGGAAGAAATAAGTTGACAGTCTATATTGATAAATAAACTGTGCAGTAAATTAGCAGTGCAGAGTGACAGAATGAAAGAGTCGCCCATTAAAACTAGGCAACGCACTGATTATTGTAATAGTCTAATGCTGCACTTCCACATTAATAGACTAATGAACAAAGAAACATTGGATGAGCTTAGCCTTCTTTAATGAGCAAGCTACCAAATTTGCTGTATTTAAAAGCCTTGCATATCACCTACTCCGAGATGATCTCTGCCTAACATATAAAGCTATGTCAAACCCAGAGCTGTTGGACATGCTACACCTAAAGAAATCCCAATCCCTCCGAGCTACACGCTCTAGGGACCTAAACCTTGTCACCACAATAAACAGGACATGCTGGAGGGATAGATTCTTGTCCCAGAGACTTCCCATACTCTGGAACAGGCTACCCATCTATGTCAAGCAAAGTTCTCCATTAGCACTCTTCAAGAAAAATCTTGATGAGTGGATGGGAAATAGGAAATTCACCCCGGGGATCACTTCTGTGTCTCTGCTCAACAGTGGCACAGGAAAGTAACTTTCTTGGGTGGCGTAAGCCAGGGAACCTTGTTGGCTAGGCTTACGTAGGCCCTTGGGCCGATAGCTATGTACCTACCTATGAACCTATATTTACTGTTTTTGCGTGTTAATTTCTTCAGTAAAACTAGTCATGTTATTGCTTACCTGCCTTTTTGTGTGGTCACCAGTCTAAACACTTTAGACCAACCAGTTGTTAAAATGCTGCTTTGCTATGTCTATGGTTGTGCTGCATGGTCACACAACAGACAGTCGTGGTTCATTACAACTGCATCCACAACACTCTCAGTGAGAAAATACTTTAGTACATACTTTGTCATCTCCCTTTTGCTAGGTTGTACTCTCTTGTTCTTACAACAGATACTATCTTTATGAATGTCCTGTATTCCTTCACAATATTTGAAACTCTCTGGCACATATTTCACCTCTTTCTTCTATGAGGCTGTACATGGTAAATTTCATAAACTCTCAGTAAATCTGGGATAGACCTTGTACCATTTAATAGGGCCACATCTAAACAGTTGCAGTCCCATTCTCTTACAAAAAGTGTTCTTCCAGTACCTGTACATAGTAAGTTATGCAGTGCAGGTACAATATGATGTATAGGCATGGGATGCATTTTTTATCATTTATTTATCTAATTATTTTGCTGCTTTTGTTTGACTGGTATATTGTTTATTTAGCACAGATCATAATGTAGTGTTATTATTCCTGGGATACTTTGTATGCTTGTGTTATTTTTTTACTTGTATTACCTCATATTTTTCTGACATGTTGAATTTAATGTGGAACTTTTCTCTTTTTACCTTCTCAGAAAAAAGAGTCTTAGCTTTGAAGAACTTGCTTAACAGTCAAAGAATAAACACACACTTTTCCTTTTGGGTCATTTCATTATGCTATCATTCTCACTGTATAATATTTATTGGCTTAAATGTCAAAAGTCACTTTTATAAAAAAAAAAGCACACAATTGCTATAGGATCACCTAATCAATTCTAAAAAACCCTTAAAACCATAACTGATAAAATCAAACTGCTGATTATAACCAACACGGTTTAAGTAAATAAATGTTAAATAGCCTAAAAGTCCTTACTTCCTCATCCTCAAAACAAATATAATCAAATAATGTCCAGCACTGCTAATAATACTTTATTAATTCTGTGAAGTATGTGAACTATTTCACATTCACTTCAAGTTTATTAGTTAAATACAAATAAAGAAGCGTTAGATAATATTGGCATTGACATTTTGGTAAATATGTAGTGCTACATCACAAATTTTTAAGAATGGCTTCACAACACATACATGAACCACTTTGGTAGATTTTTAATAATAAATTCACCTCAGCAGTTTTATGTAACAATTCTCAAGACTAAGAACTCTATCACTGCTTCAAACTTTAGGGTATTTTCAATATGTTGTGCTCTTCTTAAGGTTTTAAGGAAATTCCTTTATGAACAGTGGAACCATATATCTAAATACAATCTTTCTAACAAAGAACATGATTTCACTAATAGATACCATTCACACAGTGACAGCTTCAGCAATGGATACAATATATAAATAAACATTTATACAGTAATTCATAACATCAATGTAGCTATAGAAGGTAAACACATCTGTGTCTTATTTGTATATTTGCATACTTAAAATGTGTTTTTGAGTCTGTAAACCACAAATTCTTACTTATAGCCAATAATGCTGGCAACAATGATACAGTGCTAAATTGGTTTGCAACATAGATTTATAATTATAATTTATTTTATTTTAAAAATTATTTATTTTTATTTATTGCAGTGGTGGTGCTGCAGTAGTGTTGTCGCCTCACAGTAAGACGTTGTCCTGTTCAATTCTCAGCTAAAACGTCTTCTGTGTGGAGACATGCATGAATGGGCGTACCTTCGTTGAAGGTTGTGAGTCAGAGCTGGCAACTCGGTACATAAAAATCTACTGCCAATCATTAGCGGACCGGAGTTCCGCTGTGGCGACCCCTAACTGGGAAAAGCCGAAAAACACATTATTTTTATTTATTATTATTTATTTTTAATTGTATTTATAATTTATAAATTTATAACTTTTCTCCCCGGGTCTCCTCTGAAAATGAGCTTTCAACCAAGTCAGACATTTACCCGGTAACAAATGTAAATAAATAAATGAACAGAACCTTTACAGTACAGTAGGTCAAAAACCCTCTGAAAATAATACCTTCTCTTTGGGAGTCCATGAGGGACTAATCATGAGTCCTTTACTATTTAACATACCATTTGATAGACATTATTTGAAATGCAGTATGCATGATGACAGCATTGTTTCGTTGCTGGTAACTACCTGTACAGTACAACAAAATCTGTAAATAGACTTCAGAAGCATGTGGAACTGTCTGGCCAGGAAGGGCTGGGTCAATGACTGGGAAAAGGTAACAATAATATAATTCATCTTCTTAGTCAGTTCCAGTAAACACCGCTATACCAGGCTAAGCAAAGCAAATCGGTCACCTCTTACAACAAGAACCACTCTGCTAATAGATTGTATGACAAGCAAATTACTGAACTGCTCCTAAAGCCTGTCCATTGCAGCAAAACCTAAGCATAATGAATGTAGTTATGCAATGTGTCAGATGCAAAGAGTGACATTATTCTGGTAAGGTCTCCTTTAAAAAAGTTATAGGGAAAAGGATTTTCTATACGTTAACTCCTGTAGATTGGAATTAAGTGCTAGAGGAGATAGGAAACCTTGATGAATTCATCAAATTCTGAAAGGAAATATATACCTTGCTGAAGAGCGTATATATGCAACTTGCATGTTGTCCATAGCTAGTGGGATTTGGCTATGTTGGCCTAAATGTTTCCATAAATACTTAAAAAATAAAAATAGAAAGTAAAAAGCCATGACCATTCAGAAGTCATGTAGATGAAACAATGAATCTCTTTATGTCTTTAAGGGATCATTGTGTATTTCTCATGGGCCTACACTAAGGTATTACGCAGTGAAGACTCTAGCTTGGCCTGTCATTTCCTGGAGTTTTTATTGAATGGTTTGTCTGTGTGACCTTTTTACCCCTTGTTAAATATATATATGTATATGTATATATATATATATATATATATATATATATATATATATATATATATATATACATATTTCTGTATATATATATATATATATATATATATATATATATATATATATATGCATTAGATATACACATAGATATGGATATATATGCATATATATATATATATATATATATATATATATATATATATATATATACATATATATACATATACATACATGCATACACAAGCTGAGCCTGTAACTGGTCATTGTTCGGTCAGTGCTGAACTCTGGTAAACAAATATAAAGATAGAGATAGATTAGATAAATAGATAGATAGATAGATAGATAGATAGATAGATAGATAGATAGATAGATGGATGGAGTTACAGTCTATAAGAGTAAATACTTATATGACCAAATGATGTAAAAAAACAAAAAGCAAATGCTCATATGACCGAACGCTCTTTTTAATGGTGCTTTTGCAAGAAGCTTTTTGTAAGAGATCAGGTTTCAGCAGTGTAAGTGAATTTTCCCTTATCCCACTGTTGTGCTATCTCAGAAATGGTATATATAATTAGCAGAAGATAAGGGGGGTTCAGGGTAGATTGCCCTTTACAAAAACATTGCTTGTAATTTGTCTAGTTTTCAATAATTTCAGATTCACTCTGAAATGATTGCTCTTTCTTCATTAGCTCTTTTGAGTGTCCACTGTTTCATGAGACGCTCGTACAGACAGACAGACAGACAGACAGACAGACAGATAACAAAAATTCAAGCTGAACTATGATCACAACATTTGCAGTTGAAAAACTTGATTATAGATGCACGCATTACACAGTTCCATGCCTACCCACAAATACTGCACAGCCAATTTAAAAGACACTCGACAAAAAACACACAATGCACACTCCAACCAAAAATCCCACATGCATACACTCCCACATGACAATAATCCAACAGTAACACACCACACTATCTGAGAGCTACCTTCAAACTGAAGGTTGCATGAGGTATTTCTGAGCCCAGTTGTAAGCTTAGGCATAAAATAGTTGCTGAAATGCTGAAATATCATTACAAAGACAGCATACGTTTTTCTTAATGTTCAACCACATGAATGCATTTTGGTTGTATGGATCCGAACAATTTGTAGACCTTCTCTGGTATATACTCTCTGATAATAATGCACTAACCAAACACCTTGCTCTTCATAAAAGACACAGAGGTTTTAAGTTCCAGATACTGGATCGTATAGACATGGGTGACCTTGAAGGAAAAATCCCGACTATGTTGGAGAAATGTGAACTCATGTGGCAATTAAAGTTGAACTCTTTTAGGAAGCCTGGACTAAACTATTACTGTTCAATTAAAAGTGTACTGGAACTTAGAACATTGCCAGATTGTTTACTAAGAAGATGCTTTTCTAAAGATTTTTTTTTTATTGTCACTCAAAATGCTTTGTATGTCTATACAAATCATTGTCTACCATTTTATAGAGATAAAACTGAATAGACATGAAAATAAAAAGTAAACCAACACTATTTCTTAATTTATTTTGTGTGGTATCATGTGCATATAACTGGAAACTGAATGAATTGTAAAGCAATGCTTCAAAAAAGTGAGAAAGTCACTTTGAATTAGACATAGTGGAATCATCTTTATGATCTTTGGGCCTAAGGTAAGGAATTCATCAACTCTAAATGGACCCAGCTAAGCTAACGAATTCATTAAACTATAAGTGGACCCAGCTAAGCTAAGGAATTCACTAAACCATAAGTGGACCCAGCTAAGATAAGGAATTCACCAAATATAAGTGGTCCTGGCAGGGGTATTATAGTGCATTTTACTTTGCATTTAAAGCTAGTATAGACCAAGATAGTTTGGCCGCAGTGTTGCAGTGGTAGCGTTGTTGCCTCACAGCAAGATGTTCTCCCGTTCGATTCTCAGCTGGAGTGCGGGGCCTTCTGTGTGGAGTCTGCATGTCCTCCCCGTGGTTGGGTGGGTATTCGAAAGACATGTGTAAATGGGCGTGCCTTCGTTGAAGGTTGAACGTCGAGCTGGCACCTCAGCTTTCGTGAAAATCTACTGCCAGTCATTAGTGGACCAGAGTTCTGCTGTGGCGACCCCTAACCGGGAAAAGCCGAAAGACAACAACAGCATAGACCAGGATAGTTTAGAGTTAGCAAAACAACAATCTGACAGTCTATCATTGCACCTCAGACACAGAGCAGTTGCCAGATATAGTCTTTTTTTTTTCTTTTTTTGGAATGTACACACACACACACACACACACACACACACACATATATATATATATATATATATATATATATATATATATATATATATATATATATATATATATATATATATATATATATATATCTATATATATATATATATATATATATATATATATATATATATATATATATGTGTGTGTATATATATCAAATTATATATATATATATATATATATATATATCTATATATATATATATATATATATATATATATATATATATATATATATATATATATATATATATATATATATATATATAGCTATAAATATATCAAATATATATATCTATGTGAGTACATTCCAAAACATTATAAATGTGTGTGTGTGTGTGTGTGTGTGTGTGTGTGTGTGTGTGTGTAGATATATATATACATATGTGTGTGTGTGTGTGTGTGTGTGTATACATATATATATATATATATATATGTGTGTGTGTGTGTGTGTGTGTGTGTGTGTGTGTGTGTGTATGTGTAGAATGGAACTGCCCACAAATTGCAGTTAAATGAAATAAATGAAATTTTCTCAGTGAGACTGTAGACTGAGTTTTTAGAAGTCCTCTGCGTGACAGAAACAATATTGCCTTTTGGTTATTTGATATAACTGACAGAACATTAAGCACTAAAGTTATTGGAAAATTATGGGTTTATGCTCTCTGTTGCTTTTTGCCCACTTTCTACAAATATTTGAAACAGAACTATAAAGACCAGATTAATTAGTTAAATCAATATAACCATAACCTGAAGCATGATCATATAAGAAACTGCTAAAAATAATGAATATTGCCATATTTTATTTGACTATTTGTCCTTTTCACCATAGAGTTTATTGCAAGTTTAAGAAGTTATTCTTCAGTCTTTGAAGTTTGCTCATTTGGGCATATATTGCTCAATTAAGTAAAATTGCTGGTTAGTTAGAAAACACTGTCCTTATAAGAAAGCTTATCTCTAATAGTCCAGTAAGTAACACAATAATATATTCACTGCAACGGATGCTAATAAAACTATAAGCACTTTTGTGTTATGTAAAAATGTAAAAGGTAATTGTTTAGCAAAAGGATGAGCTACTGAGGATTAAAATGTATAACTTTTATTCAGTAGGAGTGGTTATTATTTTATCATAATTCAGCTTCATTGCATATAATGATGAAGACCTAACTGATGACCTGAATTTGATCAGTAGTCCAGACACTAGAAGTACCAATGCATGGGGGGGGAGACAACTGATCAAACAGAATCTGCTCACATTTGTCAAAGGGGAGAAAGGGTGGCATACACTAGAGTACATGTCCCTTTCCTGTCTCACTGGAAGAGGAGCTTGGCACAAAGCAAGCATGTTGTGGACAGGGACTTGAGGGAAGCTGTCATCAAGGTGGTAGGTGTTCCTTATACATAACTATCCCTTACATATCCCCGTATACACCTACGTAACCCTGCATGGCAGTGGATTTTTTTATGTAAACTAGCTACACTATTACTGACCCCCACACACATGCTGTTCTTCCTGGTTACAGAGAATCCAAAACCTGATGACAAGGAATGTCTGTTTGTCTACAGAGAGGGTGTCCACCCAGCAAAAGGACAAATCAAGTTTTAATAGTTCATCCTATCGATGTAGAAATGAAAAACACAATCTGTGGAAGTTTAGTGTCTGTGACATTCAGATGATTCTCTAGTTGCAGTTATTTTCCTAGAACTTTTAGTGACAGCAATACATTTCCAGATTACTACTCCTCTTAGAGAAGCTTTCAGTACAATCCACTTTAAATAAAACGGAACATCCATAGCTATATCTCAATGTAGCTGTTCCTTAATGTATTGCTTTATTTTTTTTTTACCTTTGAGTTTGTGCAGAAAAACAAAATAAGGAGGCCTAGTCCTGAAAAGTATAAGTTCCCTTTGGAAAATTAATACTGTTTTGATAATAGGGTGATCTGAGACACATTTAGTGTAATTTACAACTCTCTTAATGGATGACATAAGTGGATTAAAAATTAAAAATGAATTAATTCTACACCATGATTTGTATCTTTTTGAAAGGTAGAATGTTCATTAGTACCACAATAAAGAATTTGAAATGAATCTGCCTAACCCAAAAGGAAATGCATTTTTGTAGGGTTCAATAGTCAACTAGAAATATATTAAAGATGTATTTTTACTATCAGATGTATAATTTACTACTGGATGTTATATTTTTAGCTAGAATTCAATAATATGAGTTAGATTTAGCCTAATATCTGGCTATATTAGCAAAATGTTATCTTCACACCATGCAAATCATAAACATAAATTAGTAAAATGAGAAATGGAACATCTTGCATAAACCATGGTAAGAGCCAAATATGACTGTCTGGATCTAGTTTGAAAATACCAGATGAAGTGTTAACAGATTTTTTTAAATTATATAGCTAGTTTCTAAAACTGTTGTCCTCTCTTAACTGACCAACTTTGCTGAGAAATGTGTTTATTTCACCATAAAATTGGTCAGAACAGGAGTGGTATAGAATAAGTGTTAGATTTTTTTTTGTTTTGAATCTTACATAAAGTCTTATTTATTAGGTACTTTAATAGAAAAGAAAATTAACCATAGTAACATTTGTCATTACTTTGATGCAGTCTACATATATGTTTTCCTTTTAAAAATGATCATTCACTCCAGTACATAAATTGCTTAATTCCTGTCTTTCCTTAAATTATACTGATACTAATTAACATTATTATTTTATGTGTATTGCTCCCACAAAATCCATTTGTTTCAATGTAAATTGCTCCTTCCTTTTTCCAAAGAGCCTGTCTCCAATTATTTTATATCCTTTAAAGATATTCAGTACTCCATTTGCAGCTGGTTTAGATTTTTATTTCATTTTCTAGTAATTGCTTTTTTTGCCATTCAACAACATTAAACTTAACGCCTTGCTGTGTCTAGACAATTCAGATCGAACATTCCAGCTCAAAATAATAATTTCCCTAGTTACAACCATTTGTCCCCCTAACACTTCTGATGAAGTACTCTGTGGCAAACTTTTAAAACCAGCCAAATTATTACACTTCCAAAACACATGTTCCCAGTCACTTGGCTCTTTTCCATTACACCTCCAGCATTTGCTATCTGCCTGAGGGCAAATTCTCTGAAGTCTACTTGAGATATAAAATATACATTATATGCACACTCTTCTCAGCAAAAATCCTAAATCATCTGGACTTTGTTGTATAATTGGAAGTAATACAGATGCCCTCGCATTGTTCATTTGTAAACTGCCTTTCAGTCTTTTTCTTCCCAGCCTCTTTTGATTGATTCTTACAGTATCACGGACTATTCTATACATCCTAATTATTCCATTTTCTTAACAATTGCTTTTGTTTTTACCATTCCCAGTCTTTCCCTTAGCATTGTCACTTTGCCTTCTATTCCTGATAAGGAGGGTTGTCTCTAAACTGCAGTCCAGAATTCTACTTGGCCTCACCCCATGCTATTACCTTTCCATCTTTAATTATTTAATCTTAATATCTTGGTTCATTTATTAATTTTCTCCAGTAAATTGCAATCCCCCAATCTATTTTCTATTCCTCTTCTTAAAATCATCCCTATTGTTAAAATCTCCTTTCTCTGTTCATGTGTCAGCTTAATTCTTAGAATGCTTTTTCCTACTTTATGAATATAATATTGTGTTTGGTTCTTATTCTCATTGAGGACCAGCATTCAAAATGCTGTTGTCTCTGCATTTCTTATACTCTCTCCCTGTTTCATCATCAGTACCTTCTACTTTTATTTATAACCATCTACTTGTGTTATGTACATGTGATTTAATTGTATATCTCTAAAGTAGGTGTGCAAATCAAGTAATCCCAAATTACCTTGTTCTATGGGGAGAAGAAACAAAATTTTAAATTACCATACACATTTAATCTGTGGTAGTGAAGTGTTTATGTTGCATAAATAAACAATTACAATGAAGCCCAGCAACATATGAGAATTTAAATAAGTCAGAATTGCTTACATCCACCCTCAACCCCCATAAGCATTAATATAAATATGTTAACAACTTCAGTAAAGAAATATAAATTGACAGATAGATAAATAGATAAATAAATACATAAAAAATGAACAAGCATGGGAATCTGTCTAGTTCCAACGTCACCATCACGAGTGTTGAGGAAAAATAAAAGACAGAGAAACTAGTGGTCTTAAAACTTTATTGATGAGCTCAGTCCCAATAATTTCCAAAAATCATGAAACCCAGGTAGTGTTCCAAAGCAACAAGTCTTTACTCGTCATAGACAAGCAATCCTCAGTAACAAAAATCAAAGGTATTTTAACAATGTTAAACATAGCAGCTTTTATATACTTAGAAGTAGGTGTTGAAAATATATGTATTGTTTAATTTTAAACCAGCCTATTCATGGCAGACAATATAAACAGGGACGTAAAAGTGCATTTTAGAACAGCAAGTACCCAACCCCACACATTACTACTGATCAGACCTAGTTAAATCCTAGTTAAAGAAATTGCTACCTATCTATTTGCAACCCACATTCCAAGATCAGGTATTAAGAAAAGCATAACATATAAATAAAAAGAGTTTTAATTAAAATCACTTTCAGCTAACCAATGCAATAAAGCCTTCATCAGGTCTGTGACAAGAACTAAAATCAAGGGGAAAAAACATAGCTATCTAACCATAAACATAACCAAAGTAGAACACTATAAATATAAAAATATATCTGTCTAATAATATCTAGTAAATATCCATCCATGTGTATCAGTGTGTATAAAAAATGTTATTAACAGTTCAGAAAAAATGTCAGTGCTTTAGACAAAAAAAATGTCATGACAGTTTGTAGGTTTACAGCCCCAAAAATGTGTTTATACAATGAAAACTAGTAGAAAAAACACACGTAAATACAGAAAACAGTGGATGAAGTAAACTAGTAATGTATAAAACTGTGCAGGTGTGTGTGTGTAAGTGTGCATGAGCATCCACCAGTAAGGTAAATGAGGGAATTACACCAATACTACATGGTAATAGCGGCATGAAAAAATGCTGGTGTGATGCAATAAAGCTAATCAAAGCAGAATTGAGGTTAAAGTTACTAAACATATATATATAATGTTATACACATTCTACACATCATTTTTGTTATTATTTAGTAAATTTTTAGTACATAATCATATTCCTCAAAAAATTCCCTAAAAAACCTTTATAAATTGTGTGGCAGCTTATATAAGTTCAACACTCTTTCGCTAGAGCAATAGTGGTTAGGTCCTGGTTTTCTGAATCAATTTAACTTCAACTGCCAGCATAGTTCATTTTTCTCCAACACACCATCGATGCCCCCTTCAAGCTAATCCATCTCCAGAGGGTCCAGAATGACAAATTTAAAATCAGAATGTCTGGGGTGTTCTAACAAGTGTTTGGATAAGGCGTTACTCTAGCATTTATGTCTGATATCAAAAAGATGACCTGAAATACTCATTTTCAGTTTATTCACAGTCTTGCACTCATAAAATGCAGGACAATCATCACACATGGCCCTATATACAACATTTTCAGTATTACAGTTACCACCTGCTGAAAATGTCACCATCTTTTTAAGATGGGGCACTGAAATGAGTCACACTCCATCAAGTGTGACTCATTTCAGTGCCCAAGACATAGCACCCTAGACATAGCACCCTAGACATAAACATCTCGCCCCCACCCCCCATTAGGGAACCCACCGTAAAAACATTTTCCAAAGCCAACTTCATGCTTCTTAAGATAGAAGTGGCAAATTTCAAGACACCCATGCAGACGGACAATAGAGGTACGACTACTGAATCCTACACAAATGCACTTTATAATCACTTACATGAGTGCATGGATCGTGCTATCACTAACAGAACCAAGATGCTATACTCCAAAAAGAGGAAGCCAAACTCCACAAGAGAAGAGAGAAACTGTTGCAAAAAAGAGTAAAATCCTATGATTGGAGGAACTTCCTGGTCAGCCTCAGTAAGAAACTGAAATCCCTCATAAAATCATCCAAAGTTAGTTATGAAAACAATATTGCCACTTATTCTAAAGACAACCACAAAGCATTCTGTAGCTATGTCAAGAATCTCAATGGCAACACTCAGATCTGCTCTGCGTTACAGCACAATGGCACTAAATAGACAGAAACAAGAAGTCCCATGCACGTATGGCAAAATGCATGGCCCAACTGAAGCATATAAATCAAAAAATAAACAGGTCAGCACTGAATTCCACCAAAATAACTTTTTAATGAAAAAGTATATGGGCATGAATACCCATGAATATATATATATTTATATATATATATATATATATATATATATATATATATATATATATATATATGTATATACATACATACATCACAGCCCAATAGTGCACCACGCAATTATCCAATCACAATTGTTCACTGAGTCCTGGAGAAGATAGGCCACCTAATGTAATTAGCCACATTCTTTCCTTTAATCCAAAAGAGAATGTTAGTTTTCTGAAGAAGTGTTTGGCTTAAATTGTATATGTAAATTGTTCCAGTCATAGAAGTTCAACATTCCCCTTCTACCCTCCCCCTCCAAAATGAGGAGGATGCACCTATCTTAAAACCCTTTACCCTAATTTTAAATGCTCCAATGCTTCCATGTGAGTTTCTTGCAAATGTATTACATGTGGTGAACCTTGTTTAACAAATCTTAAAACTCTGTCTCTGTCTTAATAATTTTCAACAAACCAGTCACACTCCATTATATAACTTTATGCAACTCCATAATTCAGTATTTCCTTTCCTAATTGTTCATATCCTTTGACATACATTCCACATCTTAAAGCCCTATTCACTGCTGAAAACGTTTTAGTGAAGATACTTGATAAAACTCTTTCCTTCTTTATTCAAGTAACTAGGAATCACAACTAGGAATATTTTAGTTTGCTTGATAAAAAATAACATTTCCCCAACATATTCAAATGTAAATATAGAATCCCCATAGTTACCCTCCAAAAATAAAAACTGTGTACATTTGGTCAAAAACTCTGCCAACTATGTACAAGTCAAACATATTTTCTTTGTTTAGGCCTCCATATCTTCTCTGCATTCTCATCTTGTTGTACCACCTAAAGTATTTTGAAAATTAGGTATTGTGGTCTCAGTCAAATGAAATTCAAAAGGTGGGCAAGCCGCCCTTGTATGAAGCATTTCTTGTCCAGTATGTCATCCCAGGTGACAGATACTGGATCCCTTTGAATGACACACCAGTGTTTAAGCCACCACAAGCTGGATCACCTGGCCCTGTATTAGGCATCATCTTCTTGGTGAAGGTAGGATACTGCTCAAGGTCAGGTTGCTACCTGTCTGGGCTTGCCAATCAGAGAGCTCCCTCATTCTTTCAGTGTAGTCCAGATAATGTCTTACTCGTTACACCAGCGCGGGACAATGACTGAATCATATCGGTACCTGCTGAGAGACCTGAGTGCCATGCTATGTGGCGGATTCTAGCGCCTCCCATTAGGCAGCCATGACCTCTCCCTTACCTGTCTGGTGAGCGGGACGCCAGTGTCTGACTATGGAGTCACCAATGACTAGTGTGTCTGGTATCGTCGGCCTTAAGGCTGCACGTTTCGACACTCTGACTGTGAGGTCTATGTGTTGCAGGTGTGTTGTGTTCTGAGGTGGTGGTTGTTTGGGTGTCTGCTTTGGTGGCCTCTGGCCGTTTGGTAGATTTTGATCAGAGCCTCCCGAGTATGTCTTTGTGTGTTTATGTGTGATTTGAGGTCAATGGTAATATGTGAGACTGGGTCCAGTGTGGCAATCCTTCTCCTCCTGACTAGTCTTGCTAGCTCTATGTTGGAGAGAGCTCAGCCCAGTTTGGCCGTGAGAAGGCATCTCTCTCAAGATGTATTTGTGCTGTGGAGAGGAGAGGTTAACCAGGTACATGAGGCAAATTGTAACATTGCCTCATTATTCCCAGGTTCACCAGCGCTGAGCAGGAGAGACACTAGCAACCGATCCCTCGATGCGAAGGAATAGACAAAAAAAAACTTTAAAAAGTGATTCCGGGGACGGGCAGACCTGTGAAATGGGGAAGGCTTTTGGGGTGCCATTCTATGACAAGAGTGCCGATCAAGGTACTAGAGTACTGTAGGAGCAAGTGCTACGCTTAACAGATAGAGAATAGTCTACTTGGAGTCAAGTAGAGATGATCTTTTAATTATAGGATACGCTGATTAGATCAGCAGTATAGTTCGAGGAAGTTTAAGGAAAATTTGAAGAGTGGACTTAGTAGCCCGATAGTTTAAACTTGCTTAACCGAGCTGCCCTAGTGTGCAACAGTGGCAACTCCGCTAAATCGGCTAATGCGCTAAAGCGTTGCTTTATAGCAGGGCTGGAAAAGACAGGAAATGACCCAAATTGGCCAACAAACCACAAGGCAAGTCACTGCCCAACCACCCTCTGAGGAAGATGAAGGAGTTATGGAAATGACCCCTAGTGGCCAATAAAACTACAGTTTCAAGTCAGTAACCACCTCTCCGGGGGCAGGGAAGCTGCTCAATGTTAGTCACTGCCACTGATAAACACAGAGACCCTCCTTCAGCCCAAGCAAAAATGGCCTCACAGAAACTTTCAAACAGTTCAGGAACAGCAAGCCTGTAACTGAACTTTTTAACTCTCAGAAAAGTGGGAAAAAGCAAGATTTTTTTTTTTTTTTTTTTGTATTTTACAGAGATAGCAGAGGTTCACAAGTAATATCAAGTTATAACAGTGCAGTAAATGACCCCACACAAGAGTGCTAGGTCAAGGACAGAAAATATGCAAGTTTTAAGAAAAACGATTTAAAATTAAGTGCAAACAGGAAATTCAGCAAACAGCTTTTGGTTGTGCTCTAAATACAGCTACTAATACAGAAATCAAGTTTAACAAGCCAGAAAATGCTCAAGCTAGGCAGCTATGCAGAAAAACTTAGCAAATAAACAGAGAAAAATACTTAAAATCTCAAAAGTGGCTCCTTCTTCTCTCAGCGTTTTTCCTCTTGGAGGGTGCTTCACCAACAGCCAACAAGCCTGAAAAGACGCTCAAACCATGAGGCAACTAGGTTTTAAGAGAGGAAGATGAAGGAGTTATGGAAATGACCCCTAGTGGCCAATAAAACTACAGTTTCAAGTCAGTAACCACCTCTCCGGGGGCAGGGAAGCTGCTCAATGTTAGTCACTGCCACTGATAAACACAGAGACCCTCCTTCAGCCCAAGCAAAATGGCCTCACAGAAACTTTCAAACAGTTCAGGAACAGCAAGCCTGTAACTGAACTTTTTAACTCTCAGAAAAGTGGGAAAAAGCAAGATTTTTTTTTTGTTTTGTTTTTACAGAGATAGCAGAGGTTCACAAGTAATATCAAGTTATAACAGTAGTAAATGACCCCACACAAGAGTGCTAGGTCAAGGACAGAAAATATGCAAGTTTTAAGAAAAAAACGATTTAAAATTAAGTGCAAACAGGAAATTCAGCAAACAGCTTTGGTTGTGCTCTAAATACAGCTACTAATACAGAAATCAAGTTTAACAAGCCAGAAAATGCTCAAGCTAGGCAGCTATGCAGAAAACTTAGCAAATAAACAGAGAAAAATACTTAAAATCTCAAAAGTGGCTCCCTTCTCTCAGCTTTTTCCTCTTGAGGGTGCTTCACCAACAGCCAACAAGCCTGAAAAGACGCTCAAACCACGAGGCAACTAGGTTTTAAGAGAGGAAGATGAAGGAGTTATGGAAATGACCCCTAGTGGCCAATAAAACTACAGTTTCAAGTCAGTAACCAGGGAAGCTGCTCAATGTTAGTCACTGCCACTGATAAACACAGAGACCCTCCTTCAGCCCAAGCAAAATGGCCTCACAGAAACTTTCAAACAGTTCAGGAACAGCAAGCCTGTAACTGAACTTTTTTAACTCTCAGAAAAGTGGGAAAAAAGCAAGATTTTTTTTTTTTGTTTTGTTTTTACAGAGATAGCAGAGGTTCACAAGTAATATCAAGTTATAATAGTGCAGTAAATGACCCCACACAAGAGTGCTAGGTCAAGGACAGAAAATATGCAAGTTTTAAGAAAAAAACGATTTAAAATTGTGCAAACAGGAAATTCAGCAAACAGCTTTTGGTTGTGCTCTAAATACAGCTACTAATACAGAAATCAAGTTTAACAAGCCAGAAAATGCTCAAGCTAGGCAGCTATGCAGAAAAACTTAGCAAATAAACAGAGAAAAAATACTTAAAATCTCAAAAGTGGCTCCTTCTTCTCTCAGCGTTTTTCCTCTTGGAGGGTGCTTCACCAACAGCCAACAAGCCTGAAAAGACGCTCAAACCACGAGGCAACTAGGTTTTAAGAGAGGAAGATGAAGGAGTTATGGAAATGACCCCTAGTGGCCAATAAAACTACAGTTTCAAGTCAGTAACCACCTCTCCGGGGGCAGGAAGCTGCTCAATGTTAGTCACTGCCACTGATAAACACAGAGACCCTCCTTCAGCCCAAGCAAAATGGCCTCACAGAAACTTTCAAACAGTTCAGGAACAGCAAGCCTGTAACTGAACTTTTTTAACTCTCAGAAAAGTGGGAAAAAAGCAAGATTTTTTTTGTTTTGTTTTTTACAGAGATAGCAGAGGTTCACAAGTAATATCAAGTTATAATAGTGCAGTAAATGACCCCACACAAGAGTGCTAGGTCAAGGACAGAAAATATGCAAGTTTTAAGAAAAAAAACGATTTAAAAATAAGTGCAAACAGGAAATTCAGCAAACAGCTTTGGTTGTGCTCTAAATACAGCTACTAATACAGAAATCAAGTTTAACAAGCCAGAAAATGCTCAAGCTAGGCAGCTATGCAGAAAAACTTAGCAAATAAACAGAGAAAAATACTTAAAATCTCAAAAGTGGCTCCTTCTTCTCTCAGCGTTTTTTCCTCTTGGAGGGTGCTTCACCAACA
Organism: Protopterus annectens; assembly: GCF_019279795.1. NCBI lineage: Eukaryota > Metazoa > Chordata > Ceratodontiformes > Protopteridae > Protopterus > Protopterus annectens. The sequence continues at coordinate 426,036,801 of NC_056744.1, read as the reverse complement.
GCCAACAAGCCTGAAAAGATGCTCAAACCACGAGGCAACTAGGTTTTAAGAGAGGAAGATGAAGGAGTTATGGAAATGAACCCTAGTGGCCAATAAAACTACAGTTTCAAGTCAGTAACCACCTCTCCCGGCGCAGGGAAGCTGCTCAATGTTAGTCACTGCCACTGATAAACACAGAGACCCTCCTTCAGCCCAAGCAAAAATGGCCTCACAGAAACTTTCAAACAGTTCAGGAACAGCAAGCCTGTAACTGAACTTTTTTAACTCTCAGAAAAGTGGGAAAAAGCAAGATTTTTTTTTTTGTTTTTGTTTTTTACAGAGATAGCAGAGGTTCACAAGTAATATCAAGTTATAACAGTGCAGTAAATGACCCCACACAAGAGTGCTAGGTCAAGGACAGAAAATATGCAAGTTTTAAGAAAAACGATTTAAAATTAAGTGCAAACAGGAAATTCAGCAAACAGCTTTTGGTTGTGCTCTAAATACAGCTACTAATACAGAAATCAAGTTTAACAAGCCAGAAAATGCTCAAGCTAGGCAGCTATGCAGAAAAACTTAGCAAATAAACAGAGAAAAATACTTAAAATCTCAAAAGTGGCTCCTTCTTCTCTCAGCGTTTTTTCCTCTTGGAGGGTGCTTCACCAACAGCCAACAAGCCTGAAAAGACGCTCAAACCACGAGGCAACTAGGTTTTAAGAGAGGAAGATGAAGGAGTTATGGAAATGACCCCTAGTGGCCAATAAAACTACAGTTTCAAGTCAGTAACCACCTCTGGGGGCAGGGAAGCTGCTCAATGTTAGTCACTGCCACTGATAAACACAGAGACCCTCCTTCAGCCCAAGCAAAAATGGCCTCACAGAAACTTTCAAACAGTTCAGGAACAGCAAGCCTGTAACTGAACTTTTAACTCTCAGAAAAGTGGGAAAAAGCAAGATTTTTTTTGTTTTTGTTTTTACAGAGATAGCAGAGGTTCACAAGTAATATCAAGTTATAACAGTGCAGTAAATGACCCCACACAAGAGTGCTAGGTCAAGGACAGAAAATATGCAAGTTTTAAGAAAACGATTTAAAATTAAGTGCAAACAGGAAATTCAGCAAACAGCTTTTGGTTGTGCTCTAAATACAGCTACTAATACAGAAATCAAGTTTAACAAGCCAGAAAATGCTCAAGCTAGGCAGCTATGCAGAAAAACTTAGCAAATAAACAGAGAAAAATACTTAAAAATCTCAAAGTGGCTCCTTCTTCTCTCAGCTTTTTCCTCTTGGAGGGTGCTTCACCAACAGCCAACAAGCCTGAAAAGACGCTCAAACCATGAGGCAACTAGGTTTTAAGAGAGGAAGATGAAGGAGTTATGGAAATGACCCCAGTGGCCAATAAAACTACAGTTTCAAGTCAGTAACCACCTCTCCGGGGGCAGGAAGCTGCTCAATGTTAGTCACTGCCACTGATAAACACAGAGACCCTCCTTCAGCCCAAGCAAAAATGGCCTCACAGAAACTTTCAAACAGTTCAGGAACAGCAAGCCTGTAACTGAACTTTTTTAACTCTCAGAAAAGTGGGAAAAAAGCAAGATTTTTTTTTTTTTGTTTTGTTTTTTACAGAGATAGCAGAGGTTCACAAGTAATATCAAGTTATAACAGTGCAGTAAATGACCCCACACAAGAGTGCTAGGTCAAGGACAGAAAATATGCAAGTTTTAAGAAAAAAACGATTTAAAATTAAGTGCAAACAGGAAATTCAGCAAACAGCTTTTGGTTGTGCTCTAAATATAGCTACTAATACAGAAATCAAGTTTAACAAGCCAGAAAATGCTCAAGCTAGGCAGCTATGCAGAAAAACTTAGCAAATAAACAGAGAAAAAATACTTAAAATCTCAAAAGTGGCTCCCTTCTTCTCTCAGCGTTTTTTCCTCTTGGAGGGTGCTTCACCAACAGCCAACAAGCCTGAAAAGACTTTTCCTTTTAAAAATGATCATTCACTCCATTACATAAATTGCTTAATTCCTGTCTTTCCTTAAATTATACTGATACTAATTAACATTATTATTTTTATGTGTATTGCTACCACAAAATCCATTTGTTTCAATGTAAATTGCTCCTTCCCTTTTCCAAAGAGCCTGTCTCCAATTATTTTATATCCTTTAATGATATTCAGTACTCCATTTGCAGCTGGTTTAGATTTTTATTTCATTTTCTAGTAATTGCTTTTTTTGCCATTCAACAACATTAAACTTAATAACGCCTTGCTATGTCTAGACAATTCAGATCGAACATTCCAGCTCAAAATAATAATTTCCCTAGTTACAACCATTTGTTCCCTTAACACTTCTGATGAAGTACTCTGTGGCAAACTTTTAAAACCAGCCAAATTATTACACTTCCAAAACACAGGTTCCCAGTCACTTGGCTCTTTTCCATTACACCTCCAGCATTTGCTATCTGCCTGAAGGCAAATTCTCTGAAGTCTACTTGAGATATAAAATATACATTATATGCACACTCTTCTCAGCAAAAATCCTAAATCATCTGGACTTTGTTGTATAATTGGAAGTAATACAGACGCCCTCTCATTGTTCATTTGTAAACTGCCTTTCAGTCTTTTTCTTCCCAGCCTCTTTTGATTGATTCTTATAGTATCACGGACTATTCTATACATCCTAATTATTCCATTTTCTTAACAATTGCTTTTGTTTTTACCATTCCCAGTCTTTCCCTTAGCATTGTCACTTTGCCTTCTATTCCTGTTAAGGAGGGTTGTCTCTAAACTGCAGTCCAGAATTCTACTTGGCCTCACCCCATGCTATTACCTTTCCATCTTTAATTATTTAATCTTAATACCTTGGTTCATTCATTAATTTTCTCCAGTAAATTGCAATCCCCCAGTCTATTTTCTATTCCTCTTCTTAAAATCATCCCTATTGTTAAAATCTCCTTTCTCTGTTCATGTGTCAGCTTAATTCTTAGAATGCTTTTTCCTACTTTATGAATATAATATTGTGTTTGGTTCTTATTCTCATTGAGGACCAGCATTCAAAATGCTGTTGTCTCTGCATTTCTTATACTCTCTCCCTGTTTCATCATCAGTACCTTCTACTTTTATTTATAACCATCTACTTGTGTTATGTACATGTGATTTAATTGTATATCTCTAAAGTAGGTGTGCAAATCAAGTAATCCCAAATTACCTTGTTCTATGGGGAGAAGAAACAAAATTTTAAATTACCATACACATTTAATCTGTGGTAGTGAAGTGTTTATGTTGCATAAATAAACAATTACAATGAAGCCCAGCAACATATGATAATTTAAATAAGTCAGAATTGCTTACATCCACCCTCAACCCCCATAAGCATTAATATAAATATGTTAACAACTTCAGTAAAGAAATATAAATTGACAGATAGATAAATAGATAAGTAAATACATAAAAAATGAACAAGCATGGGAATCTGTCTAGTTCCAACGTCACCATCACGAGTGTTGAGGAAAAATAAAAGACAGAGAAACTAGTGGTCTTAAAACTTTATTGATGAGCTCAGTCCCAATAATTTCCAAAAATCATGAAACCCAGGTAGTGTTCCAAAGCAACAAGTCTTTACTCGTCATAGACAAGCAATCCTCAATAACAAAAATCAAAGGTATTTTAACAATGTTAAACATATCAGCTTTTATATACTTAGAAGTAGGTGTTGAAAATATATGTATTGTTTAATTTTAAACCAGCCTATTCATGGCAGACAATATAAACAGGGACGTAAAAGTGCATTTTAGAACAGCAAGTACCCAACCCCACACATTACTACTGATCAGACCTAGTTAAATCCTAGTTAAAGAAATTGCTACCTATCTATTTGCAACCCACATTCCAAGATCAGGTATTAAGAAAAGCATAACATATAAATAAAAAGAGTTTTAATTAAAATCACTTTCAGCTAACCAATGCAATAAAGCCTTCATCCGGTCTGTGACAAGAACTAAAATCAAGGGGAAAAAACATAGCTATCTAACCATAAACATAACCAAAGTAGAACACTATAAATATAAAAATATATCTGTCTAATAATATCTAGTAAATATCCATCCATGTGTATCAGTGTGTATAAAAAATGTTATTAACAGTTCAGAAAAAATCAGTGCTTTAGACAAAAAAAATGTCATGACAGTTTGTAGGTTTACAGCCCCAAAAATGTGTTTATACAATGAAAACTAGTAGAAAAAACACACGTAAATACAGAAAACAGTGGATGAAGTAAACTAGTAATGTATAAAACTGTGCAGGTGTGTGTGTAAGTGTGCATGAGCATCCACCAGTAAGGTAAATGAGGGAATTACACCAATACTACATGGTAATAGCGGCATGAAAAAATGCTGGTGTGATGCAATACAGCTAATCAAAGCAGAATTGAGGTTAAAGTTACTAAACATATATATATAATGTTATACACATTCTACACATCATTTTTGTTATTATTTAGTAAATTTTTAGTACATAATCATATTCCTCAAAAAATTCCCTAAAAAACCTTTATAAATTGTGTGGCAGCTTATATAAGTTCAACACTCTTTCGCTAGAGCAATAGTGGTTAGGTCCTGGTTTTCTGAATCAATTTAACTTCAACTGCCAGAATAGTTCATTTTTCTCCAACACACCATCGATGCCCCCTTCAAGCTAATCCATCTCCAGAGGGTCCAGAATGACAAATTTAAAATCAGAATGTCTGGGGTGTTCTAACAAGTGTTTGGATAAGCTACTCTAGCATTTATGTCTGATATCAAAAAGATGACCTGAAATACTCATTTTCAGTTTATTCACAGTCTTGCACTCATAAAATGCAGGACAATCATCACACATGGCCCTATATACAACATTTTCAGTATTACAGTTACCACCTGCTGAAAATTTCACCATCTTTTTAAGATGGGGCACTGAAATGAGTCACACTCCATCAAGTGTGACTCATTTCAGTGCCCAAGACATAGCACCCTAGACATAGCACCCTAGACATAAACATCTCGCCCCCACCCCCCATTAGGGAACCCACCGTAAAAACATTTTCCAAAGCCAACTTCATGCTTCTTAAGACAGAAGTGGCAAATTTCAAGACACCCATGCAGACGAACAATAGAGGTACGACTACTGAATCCTACACAAATGCACTTTATAATCACTTACATGAGTGCATGGATCGTGCTATCACTAACAGAACCAAGATGCTATACTCCAAAAAGAGGAAGCCAAACTCCACAAGAGAAGAGAGAAACTGTTGCAAAAAATAGTAAAATCCTATGATTGGAGGAACTTCCTGGTCAGCCTCAGTGAGAAACTGAGATCCCTCATAAAATCATCCAAAGTTAGTTACGAAAACAATATTGCCACTTATTCTAAAGACAACCACAAAGCATTCTGTAGCTATGTCAAGAATCTCAATGGCAACACTCAGATCTGCTCTGCATTACAGCACAATGGCACTAAATAGACAGAAACAACAAGTCCCATTTCAGTACGGCAAAATGCATGGCCCAACTGAAGCATATAAATAAAAAAATAAACAGGCCAGCACTGAATTCCACAAAATAACTTTTTAATGAAAAAGTATATGGGCATGAATACCCATGAATATATATATATATATATATATATATATATATATATATATATATATATATATACATACATACATCACAGCCCAATAGTGCACCACGCAATTATCCAATCACAATTGTTCATTGAGTCCTGGAGAAGATAGGCCACCTAATGTAATTATCCACATTCTTTCCTTTAATCCAAAAGAGAATGTTAGTTTTCTGAAGAAGTTTTTGGTTTAAATTGTATATGTAAATTGTTCCAGTAGCAGAAGTTCAACATTCCCCTTCTACCCTCCCCCTCCAAAATGAGGAGGATGCACCTATCTTAAAACCCTTCACCCTAATTTTAAATGCTCCAATGCTTCCATGTGAGTTTCTTGCAAATGTATTACATGTGGTGAACCTTGTTTAACAAATCTTAAAACTCTGTCTCTGTCTTAATAAGGTTCAACAAACCAGTCACAATCCATTATATAATTTTATGCAACTCCATAATTCAGTATTTCCTTTCCTAATTGTTCATATCCTTTGACATAAATTCCACATCTTAAAGCCCTATTCACTGCTGAAAACGTTTTAGTGAAGATACTTGATAAAACTATTTCCTTCTTTATTCAAGTAACTAGGAATCACAACTAGGAATATTTTAGTTTGCTTGATAAAAAATAACATTTCCCCAACATATTCAAATGTAAATATAGAATCTCCATAGTTACCCTCCAAAAATAAAAACTGTGTACATTTGGTCAAACACTCTGCCAACTATGCACAAGTCAAACATATTTTCTTTGTTTAGGCCTCCATATCTTCTCTGCATTCTCATCTTGTTGTACCGCCTAAAGTATTTTGAAAATTAGGTATTGTGGTCTCAGTCAAATGAAATTCAGTATTTTGAGTTTTCAGTCATGTGACGTAGACACACACACAAACACACTTACACACGCTGCCACAGACACACACACACACAGACACACACAGACACACACACACAGACACACACACACACACACACACACACACACACACACACACACACACAGATGCAAACACACACACATACATATGCACACACACACACACACACACACTCACACACATTGACACACACACACACATATGTGTGTGTGTGTGTGTGTGTGTGTGTGTGTGTGTGTGTGTGTGTGTGTGTAGGCCCCAAATACTGAAACTTTTTCTGCAGTTTGCTTAATATTTAGTTACTATTGCATTTGAAATGTCCCACTAAGGGAATTAAAATAAGAAATGTTATTCCTCTTCCTTCTTGTAAAGCATACTATGAAATTAAGGCATTCATGTGGTAGCAGTGCTCCCCCCTTGTGAAGGCCAATTAAATGTGCTGCTGTGTTTCAAGCAACACCTAATTGGCTTAGATGCGGCACTTCCTTAGGCCTCCATCTATAGGACCAATTAATGATCTGGTTGGGTTTACTGCATTCAAGGAGCCAGATGGAGTTAGAACTCAGTGGAGAAATTACCTTAGTGTCTCGTGTTAAAATGCCACTTTCATCACGCTACAGTACATTAACTGTGCACCCACTTTGCTGTACAGTGATGACTGAGACTGAGCAACAAATGTGAAGATGATGGAGAGGGTATCTGGTACCAGGCTGTGTCTAAACGTAAACAACAAACAAAGGAGAAAAAAGCTACAATGGATGAGCTGCTATGATTATTTGAATGAACTTGAAGTACAGAGTAAAGAAATGCTTAGCTTCATTTACATGAAGAGATGTTCGTGACAAGTAGGAAATTAAGAATAATGAAGTTAATGGGAGATCCTTTGGATTTCCATCTTCATACCCTTAGTTGAGTAAGAATGATTATTTTTTGCTCAAACTATTTTAAAATGGACACATGATTTTTTTTTTACATTTAATTGTATGTTAGTTAGCTGTTTATTTATTTATTCATTTATTTATTGGCATTTGTACACAAGCCATGATGTTACAATGTATGTTCCAGACTGGTATTCTATTAGTATATTTTATTTCTATACATTTTTTTTTATTTCTAGTTCACTCTTTAATGATGGATTAAATAGTTCATGTCTTCAGAATTCTTAATTTACTTGAATGAAAAAGAGATAAGGCATTATGTCTTTAAGCCAGCATTTCAGATATTTGTTAAGAACCAGCAGAATAAAGGAATTTTATATCTAATACTGAAGTAATTTGTTGACCTCACATGACAGTGCTGTTGTTTGCTGATGCTATTTTTCTTTTGGTGTAAAGTAAATTTCAAATATCAAAAAGTAAACAATTGCTCAAGAGGGTTTCTTTAAAGCTGTATAATATTTAAACTGTAGCTTATCTCCTCAGGACTGCCACATGACTCCGTTAACAATGGTGATACTTTGCTATGTGACTGATGGATGGATGAGTGTTTAAAATTTTGCTCATGAATGGAAATGAAAGTCCCATTAAGGGACGCAGAGATAATGTTAAGAGACTTTGTACAATTAACTTTAAAAAAAATTGTGAAACTGCAAAATTTAGCAAAAAGCAATGGTGTTACATAGGCTGAAATTAATCTGTTTAACTACTTTACTTATAGTAGCTGATAATTGGGATGCCATTTTCAAATAAACCTGCTGAGTGTTTGAATACTAATTAAAGAATGTAGTTAAGTATTATCATTAATCAAACTTTTCTTTCACTTGATTTTTTAAGTAGTCTGAATTCATCAGATTCATAATAGGCAGGTCTTCTACCAATGTGGAGGAGTCATATGGAGGTAGAATACAGTGGTATATCACTACATGGGTTGCAAACTGGCTCACAGATAGAACCCACAGTGTGAAAGTGGCATACTCCAAGTCAGACTGCCGACCAGTCATGAGTGGAGTCCCACAGGGTTCAGTACTGGGTCCTCTCCTGTTTGGTATCTACTACTCTGAAGTTCAGGCCAACACAAAGGGTCTCTCGCTAACAAAGTTTGCAGACGATTGCAAGTTGGGAGCTATTATTAACTCCCCAAGTGATGTTAACATCCTACAGAAAGGCCTTACCGAGACCAACGACTGGTGTCAGAACCATGGCCTTAAGCTCAATGCCAAAAAAATGTTCCGTCATCCCCTTCGGAAAAGTCTGGCTCCCATGAATTACCACATCGATGGTAGTCCACTGAACACAGTAGGTGTTATAAGAGATCTGGGAACACAGGTTCACAGCAGCCTCTCTTTTGACCACCACATTGCCACTGTGGTCAGAAAGTCCTTCTATGTGGCACATCTCATTACTAAGGGTTTTGCATCCAGGAAGAAAGAGGTCATTGTCTCCCTCTACTCTTCCCTCATTAGGCCAATCATTGAGTAAAATGCCCCATTTGGCGTGTACCTTACTAGACACCTGCAACAACTGGAGAGGCTGCAAAAGTACCTCTCCAGGAGGATCCTAAGCCTTAAACACTTGTCCTATATGGACAGACTCAAAAAACTCCAACTATTCCCTGTCTCATATCTTCTACTTAGAGATGATCTCTGCTTGACATACAAAGCCATGTCTGATCCAGCTCTGTTAGAAATGCTACATCTAAAGAAATCCCAATCCCTCCACACCACATGCTCCAGTGACCTCAACCTCATTACCAAAATCAAGAGAATGTGCTGGAGGGACAGGTTCATAACCTAGAGACTGCCCTTGCTATGGAATAGACTTCCCATATATGTCAAGCAGAGCACCTCACTGGCCCTCTTCAAGAGAAACCTTGATGAGTGGATGGGAAATAGAAAATTCACACTGGGGATCACTCGCTCTACTTGACAGAGGCACTGGGAGCTAAGGTCGGGTGGCATGATGTCAGGCTAATCCTATGGGCTAGGTTTGTAAAGGCTCCAGGGCCATTAGCCTAGTACACACCTATGAACTTATGAACCTATGAATAGTATTTTCAAAACCTGGTATCACTGTGTGCAATTTAGTAAGTATTTGAAGTTAGCTCTGTATGCAGGTATACTAAGAATCATACATACATACATACAAATGTTTCAAGCACGGGCATTAAAGCCCTTCTAGCTTGCCAATATGCCAAAACACTTATCCCATAATAAATTTCCAGGCTGTTCTTAAAAATATCTAAACTAGTACTTGCTTTAATGTAATTTGGTAGTCTGTTCCAAGCATCAACTACTCTGTCAGAGAACCAATTAGTACACTTCTCATTTCTATAGAATATTCTACATAGGTTATCTGATGATTCTCTAGTACTTTTTGATAACCCCAAACATTCCCAGAGGTAGTGTCCCTAAATTCCCTATATACCTAATAAGATCTCCTCTTAAATATCTGTAAGAGACACCGTATACATTCGGGTATTTTAGTCTTTCATAATAACTTATATTTTCACATCCATGGATGCCCTTAGTATATTTCCACTGTACTCTTTCCAGTTTATTCATGCTTGTTTTCCTATAGGGTTTTCATATTGTTATTCCATACTCAAGTTTTGTCTAATGTAACTAACAAACAATGAATTCATTATGTTTAATTTCCTAGACTTTATAAATCTTTTTATACAACCTATAGTTCTATAACTATCATTAGCCAATTGGTTGATATGATTAGAAAAACTCATAGCTGAATCTACCCATATACTCAGGTCCTTAAATGAGTCTACAGTTTCAATCACTGTGTTCTGTATTAAATATTCACCTTTCAGTTTATGTCTCCCAAATCTCATATGCTTAGTTTTAGATGTATTTATCAACATATTATTCTCCCGTGCTCAAATGGTCAATTTAGTCAAATTATTTTGCAGACATGCCTTATCTGTAACACTTGTAATCAGTTTACCCAATTTCATGTCATCAGCATATAGACTGTAGAACACCTCAGATGAAAAAGTAAGGTCTGAAATATACAATCTAAACAAGTAAGGGCCTAGTACAGAGCCCTGTGGGACACCTTGACTGTAACCAAGGATTTCACCTGTCCAGTTGGTGTGAGCCATGCAGCTATCCATCTTATCAACAGTACATCAATACCTAGTTGTACTAATTTATTGATCAGTGTTTTGTGCATGACCCTGTCAAATGCTGAAGTTAAATCTATATAAATCACATCACAGCACAATTTTTCATGCATAGCTGTTATTATATTGTTATAGAACTTCATGTTACAGGTGGCAATAGATCTATTTTCAACATATGCATGCTGATATATGGTTTCAAGTCCCAACCTATCCAGTTCTGACAATAACTTATCCAGTATTACCTTCTCCATTATTTTTCCACAACATGAAAGTAGACTTAAGGGTCTATATGATTCTGGGTTTGTCCTACTCCCCTTTCCCTTAAAGACAGGTTTAATAACTGCATGTCTCCAATCTTGAGGAATATCCCCATATTTATATGACCTAGTGAATAATAGATGTAATGGCAGTGTAAGTTCTTGCTTAAGTGTTCTCAGATCATTGTTACTTATTCTGTCTCCTCCCTGCCCTTTGTTTGGATCCAGTTTGCACAGTCCTTTTTCAATATAATCTATTTTGAGTCCAGTATCTGGGGTTACCTGGATGTCACTAGGACAATTTACCACCCCTTTTGTGGAGCCAAACTGCTTTGCATAAGATTTTGTAAATATATATATAATCTGTTGTGTCTGAGAATAAATTTTAGAATCTGCACACAGTTTATCAATCTGTCTATCTTTACTCCTTCCACATCTTATGTATCTATAAAAAGGTTTCCTGTTATGCTCAATATCGTTACATACATTTTTTTCAAATTTTTCTGGATCTTGTCTAACACTATGCTTAATCTGTTTGTCCAGCTCATTTATTTCAGTTTTCAAAGTTGTAGTTAAACTTCTCTTCCATTTTTTATATTTTATCAGGTATCTTGTTCTTATGGAAATATACCCCCCTGATGTTGCGTGCTTAGATCCTGATGTTAAATATTTTTTTTTGCCTTTTTGCACTCAAACAATTTCTCTTTCAAAACTTTTCACATTCCATCTGCAGTTTTTCCACTGAACACCTCACTCCAGTTAGTTTTATATAGTAACTGTTTTGCTTCCCTATAATCTGTAATTAACCTTCTGTGCATTGGCTTACATTTTAGTTTGGCAGAATTATCTAGCAACAAATTACCCTTTATGATCCCATAATCACTGCACATCAATGGTGGTAAAACTTGACTTGAAGTTACAGTCATTTCTTTGGGAACACAAACATTATCTAGTATATTCCATCCCCTGGTAGGTTTTTTACAATCTGAAGCATTTGTTGCTCCTGAATATACTCTGTGAAGGGTCTATATTAGAACATCGACTTTTTAAAACATCAAATGTTCTAATATCAATCCATATTCAGCGAACGCTGACAATATCGAATATGCAGAACAGTAAATTTTTTCCCAGGGAAAAAAATTGCTGTTCCGACACACATACACACAACACAAACACACCAAACAAACAGCAATCCACACACATACACCTAAAATCCTACATCTAACCCTATACTAAACTGTACACACACCACTAGCTATCCACTTACCTTAACCTAAATCCTAACCCTAAGGTCCGTCACTATCGCACACTCATCTCACCTGCTCCCTAACCCTAACTCACCTACCTTGTCGTAACCCTCACATCCACACAATTGTACACTTACCTGACCCGTGCCTTAACCCTAATTCACCTGCCCCATGCCCTAACCCTCACTTCCAGAAAATCGCACACTTACCTGATCCTGACCCGTAACTTTCCACCACAGTGCTGAACATAGCGAAGCCACAGGAATGGGCAACTGAATTCCTTCCCTAGGAAGAAATTTGGTGTTCTGCAGCTTCACTATTTTCAGCGTTCGCTGAATAGGGGTCGATATTAGAACATTTGAAGTTGTGAAACTTCTATGTTCTAATATAGACCCATCTGTGAATAATTTCTTTACTAACATTGTTGAATCAATATTATTCCAGTCTTTTTCTGGTAAATTTAAGTCCCCAGCTAATATTATTCTTCCCTTCTGTGTTTCATGTAAGAAATGTATGAATTCGTCTAGGTCATCTGCACTTGACTTTGGTGGTATGCACACTCCAACAATTGTTATATGTTTCAGGGTTGTCTTTATTATCACAGTTGCACAGTCTATAGTATTGGTGTTCTCATTGAACATGTAATAATCATAAGTCTCATAGCTATCTTTAATCCCTATCATAACACCTCCACCTGACTTTTTGTTAGAATGTCTGTTGCAGTAAAAACATTTATACCCTGACAGAACTGGTTTCCAGTCATTGTTCTTTAACCATGTTTCACAAACTATAACAACATAAATCTTGTGGGAACATAGCAAATTTTCTAATAATAAATGTATTATTAATGCTCCAAGCATTAACAACCATCAGTGATGCATCAAATGTTGCTATCTGTGAACTGTTACATTTTTGACCTGGCAAAACTCCTGGCTAGTGTTTATCAAATATTGCAAAATATCTGCTGCAAAAATTCTCTTCCCTGATCTAGACAAATGCATGCCATCCTGTCTGAACACATGTGCACAAAAGAAGACTTGGATGCTCTACACATTTCCATTTTTTTAAAACAGGACACTTTTTCCATGTAGACGTTCATCCAAAAAATCTTTTCATTCACAGTGACCTGACTATCCTTTCTATATGTGATTTGTGAAAAATATGTCCTAATACTACTACAAGCTATACTATCTAGGAGGGCTGTCAGTTCCCAACTATCAGTCAGAGAATCTTTGTTGGTGACATAATTTGTACCAACATGAATAAAAACAGATCCATACTTCCTTACATTAAGGCGTTCCAAGGCTAGTTTCATATCTTCTATTTTTTGCTCCTGGCAAGCATAACACTACTCGATGGTGATTATCATCTCTGCAAATATATGTATCAGTTCCTGTAAGAACTCAGCCTCCAGTTACAAGAATATCTTTAATGACCATCTCTGAAGAATCTTCAGCTTCTAATACAGTAATTTCTGCTCTATCAATTGTTACAAAGGATAGATCTTCATCATTATTAGTCTTATTAATTCCACTGTTTTCATTGCATATGAAATTCTCATCCAGCTGGAACATCTTAAAAACTTTTAAATATTCTTGTTGAAGCCTTACTCTCACTTGACCCTCTGTTTCTGCGTAAGCGTTTTCCTCTTCCCTGTTGCCCGTGCAGTAACTCATATTACTTCTCTCTATTTTACACCTTTAAAAACTGCTGTCAGATGCATGTTTTTGTGATTTCTTGCCCCTGGGTGTGGTGTTGTCATCCAAGCAGCCATCAGCGGTAATTTGAGGATTTTTATGTTTTTCTCTCCACCCCTAGCATGTGCAATGGACTGTCTGTGAAGACTGTCCTTCATTTATTTCTGCAAGGGATATTGCCTCCAAGCAGCCCTCCCCCTTTATCCTGCAGTATGAGCGGTGTGTTTTCCAGTCTTCACTAAAGAGATTACACCCCCCCCCCCCAGAGAGGTGAGTGATGCAAATTTCGTCACTTCTCTGCCCTCCTGTATGGTTCTTCCAGTGCTGGGACTGCTAATCCCTAGTCACCTAAACAGTAGTCAGGGTTCCATACAGGTGCTAATCCCTAGTCACCTAAACAGTAGTCAGGGTTCCATACAGGTGCTAATCCCTAGTCACCTAAACAGCAGTCAGGGTTCCATACAGGTGCTAATCCCTAGTCACCTAAACAGTAGTCAGGGTTCCATACAGGTGCTAATCCCTAGTCACCTAAACAGTAGTCAGGGTTCCATACAGGTGCTAATCCCCAGTCACCTAAACAGTAGTCAGGGTTCCATACAGGTGCTAATCCCCAGTCACCTAAACAGTAGTCAGGGTTCCATACAGGTGCTAATCCCCAGTCACCTAAACAGTAGTCAGGGTTCCATACAGGTGCTAATCCCCAGTCACCTAAACAGTAGTCAGGGTTCCATACAGGTGCTAATCCCCAGTCACCTAAACAGTAGTCAGGGTTCCATACAGGTGCTAATCCCCAGTCACCTAAACAGTAGTCAGGGTTCCATACAGGTGCTAATCCCCAGTCACCTAAACAGTAGTCAGGGTTCCATACAGGTGCTAATCCCCAGTCACCTAAACAGTAGTCAGGGTTCCATACAGGTGCCAATCCCTAGTCACCTAAACAGTAGTCAGGGTTCCATACAGGTGCTAATCCCTAGTCACCTAAACAGCAGTCAGGGTTCCATACAGGTGCTAATCCCTAGTCACCTAAACAGTAGTCAGGGTTCCATACAGGTGCTAATCCCCAGTCACCTAAACAGTAGTCAGGGTTCCATACAGGTGCTAATCCCTAGTCACCTAAACAGCAGTCAGGGTTCCATACAGGTGCTAATCCCTAGTCACCTAAACAGCAGTCAGGGTTCCATACAGGTAAACAGTAGTCAGGGTTCCATACAGGTGCTAATCCCCAGTCACCTGAACAGTAGTCAGGGTTCCATACAGGTGCTAATCCCCAGTCACCTAAACAGTAGTCAGGGTTCCATACAGGTGCTAATCCCCAGTCACCTAAACAGCAGTCAGGGTTCCATACAGGTGCTAATCCCTAGTCACCTAAACAGTAGTCAGGGTTCCATACAGGTGCTAATCCCTAGTCACCTAAACAGTAGTCAGGGTTCCATACAGGTGCTAATCCCCAGTCACCTAAACAGTAGTCAGGGTTCCATACAGGTGCTAATCCCCAGTCACCTAAACAGTAGTCAGGGTTCCATACAGGTGCTAATCCCCAGTCACCTAAACAGTAGTCAGGGTTCCATACAGGTGCTAATCCCCAGTCACCTAAACAGTAGTCAGGGTTCCATACAGGTGCTAATCCCCAGTCACCTAAACAATAGTCAGGGTACCATACCTTTGCTTTGGACAGCTAGACTGTGACATTTTGTTTTTTATGTTTTTTCCCTGCTATGTAATGATCATCAGTCAAGTAAAGAGAGTGATACAGGCTACACGTGGCCAGTGTTATCAGCATTTGCTTTAAACCGACATTCTTAAACTCAAACGGCTTGAGGGCTAGCAGGAAAAAAAAAAGCTCAGCCATGAAATCTCATGCAAAAATAAATTACAGATGTAAAAGTTCAGTGTGCAAAATGCTTTTAATGTAATAACTGCAACCTGTTTGACACATTCCATTAAACATCTCTGGAGTTTTTCAGAAAACAAAATAGATACAACAGATTTAAATACTTCAGTTTGTGAATCTGTCAGACTGGTCCCCACCCTAGATTTGTGAAGCAGGGAGGGGATAGAGCCCTGAGGCGGGGGTTAAGGCCATGATAGCAAACGCTTCCATAGCTCATGTCTTAGATGAAAAAAAATGTAATGGGGTGGTCTGAGCTACAACAGAATGGCATTAAATATACTGATCCCAAGGATATTGCCAGTATCCTGGCAGATCGATTTAGTGCTAACTTCACCCTCCTCTCACCCTCTAAAGGGCCCATCTCAATACCAAAATATTGCCAAATTCTGGTAATCACGGCCACACAGGTAGAAACCGCACTCTCCAAAGCTAAGAATACAGCATCCATGGGAACAGATGACATTCCAGGCTGTGTACTACATGAACTACAAAATAAACTGGCACCTCACCTAAGTGTCATGTTTAATCATAGCCTCACCTCAAGCTTCGTGCCCACTGAGTGGCGCACAGCTACAGTTATCCCACTCCACAAGAGGGGATCTGTCTTGGATCCCGGGAACTACCATCCCATCAGTCTGACAAGCCTGATCTGCAAGGGCATGGAACGCATTATCATGGAACTTATAAACAAAGACATTGGCAACCTTCAAACACTGGACCCCACCAAGTTTGGGTTTGTGAAGGGCTGATCTTGTCACCTGAATCTGATTGACTTCTTCAAATCAGTCTCCAGAGCTGTGGACGAGGGTAAGGCGGTCCACACAGCCTATCTGGACCTCGCCAAGACCTTTGACACCATCCCCCACTCTGGAATCATAGATAAATTTACTAAGCTGGGAATAAATCCATGCATCACTTGATGGGGGGCCAACTGGCTTACTGACAGAACCCAGAATGTAAAAGTAGCCAACTCCAAATCCAGCTCCAGACAAGTGACAAGTGGAGTACCTCAGGGTTCGGTCCTGGGACCACTCCTGTTTGGCATCTACCTCTCTGGAATACAGGCCAACACTAAGGGACTCTGGCTAACAAAGTTTGCAGATGACTGCAAACTGGGAGCCATTATTGAATTCCCAAATGATGTGGATATTCCACAAAAGGGCCTTACAGAAACAGATGCCTGGTGCCAGATCCATGGGCTCAAGCTTAATGACAAGAAATGAATAGTTATCCTCTTTGGAAAAAAACATGTACCCATGAATTACCACATAGGTGGCAGTACACTAAACATCAAAAGTGTGATGTGAGACTTAGGGACACAGGTGGACAGTGGTCTCACTTTCGATAACCACATCACCACAGCAGTCAGGAAATCCTTCTATGTGACACACCTCATCAATAAGGGCTTTTCATCCAGAAAAAAAGGAGGTCATTGTCCTACTGTACTCATCCCTCATTAGACCCATTATAGAGTATAATGCCACATTTGGTATGTACCTCACAAGACATCTGCAACAGCTGGAAAGGCCACAGAAATACCTCACTAAAAGAATCACAGGCCGAAAGCAGATGCCATATGCTGACCGTCTAAAAAAACTCCAGCTATACTCTGTGACATATCATCTCCTCAGAGACAATCTCTGCTTAACATACAAGGCCAAGTCAATGGACATGCTCCACTTAAAGAAATCCCAATCCCTCAGAGCCACATGCTCCAGGGATCTAAACCTTGTCTTCACAATGAACAAAACATGCTGGAGGGATAGGTTCCTGACCCAGAGACTCCCCATACTCTGGGATAGACTGCCCATACATGTCAAGCAGAGCGCCTCCTTGGCCCTCTTCAAAAGGAACCTTGATGATTGGATGGGAGATATGAAATTCACCCCGGGGATCATGTCAGTCACCCTGCTAGACAGGGGTCCACAGAAGTAAATATTGTGGGAAGAAATATCCAGGGAATTGTTATGGCTAGGCTTGTATAGGCCCTAGGGCCGATAGCCTAGTACCAACCTATGAACCTATGAACGTATGGTTGTGTACTGAGTTTTTTCCTAATCCAGGGGAATATTGTTTGTTACAAATGCACCTTGGTTTGCAAAAAAGTGCTTACCGGATCAGGGGACAATCGTGTATGCCTCCAGCAGACCGAGCTGATTGCTGGATACAAGTAAGGTCACAAGACCTGTTGCTGTGGAACAGACTGCCCATTCACCTACAACAAAGTTCATCCCTGCCTGTTTTCAAGCTCAACTTTGATCTACTGATGGCAAACAGAAAATGTATACCAGAACCACCGTCTGTATTACTAATGGGCAGAGACAACTCCTAAATACTTTATCTCATGCATGGGTTCCCTCAAATTACCTATGGTATGATCCCCAGTTATTCTCATTAGGGATGATATATAATTATTGACCATGGATGAGTAAGGCCAATTAGTAACTAAATGGGATAGCTTATTTTGAGCAGGAAAAGGGAAACTGGCTAGGCTTAAAATGGCCCGTAAGGGTAGCTAGCCTAGTACTTGCCTATGACCCCTATGACCTATGTGATCTTGTGTCGCTGTGTTCAGTTTGCTGAGACATAAATAATTTAAGTTCTGTTTCTGTGGTACAGGAAAGGATTCCAAACTACATCACAGGCAAACAGGATTTGAGAAGCAGCCTTAACATTGGCTGCCAAGCAGGAAGTTGGAGGTGTGAAGAGACATGGCCTGCTAGCCTCTCCCAGGGCAGTGAATGGAGGATTTCCAGCATACAGTGGCACACTGGAAAAGAGCCACCATCCTAGTGGTGACAGGGAAGTTCACCACTTGTGCCTCAGGGGATGGGCAGAGATGCTTGGAAGTAATACTACTTGCTAAAATGAAAAGATGCTTGCCAGGTTCCTCTCACTGCACACTTCTCCCCTATTCCTCAATGGGTACATTGGTTAGGGTTTAAGAAAACTAAAGAAGAAAACTTTGAATCCCCCACAGTAACTGTCTGAATGATGTATTTTCACAGTCAACTCTTGACTTAGTGACAGGCAATTAATGGACCATGGAGTGGGCTGATGGTTGACAGGAAGTAGGGGCAAAGAGTGCAAAAAACAAATCCATGAAGATGGAAAAGAGTACAGTTGATGGTCTTTGTGTAATTTTGACTCAACACCTATTCATAATGGCGTCTCTAAATCTCCAGTACCATATCAGTGAAACAAATACTTTTTTGCCCAAAGGACCACCTTGTATTTTCATATTGTGTCCTTTTGTTACCACAGACCTATTTTTTGAATGGTGTTACCCAGTTGAGTACTGATGATTCTGAGGTAAGTGAAAGCTTTTGACATGTTTATCCTATGATTATTTTAAGAATGTCAATAATAGGAATTGTAAGTCAAAAATAAGCTTACTTTTCGCTCATCTTGTATAATTATCCTAGGTCCTGTTCTATTTCTGTTGTTGCTACTTCTTCACCATCACTTCTAAACGTCTTTCCCAGTCTTTTGTTTCCCACATTTATAATTTTACATTCTTTTTAAATCAGATTGAGATTCCATTATTAGACAATTCATTGAACTGAAGGCAGTTTCTTTCTTTTGTATGTGTTTTTGTATATCAGGACCGGTAAATATATTTGTGATGTCAATAAATAATGCATATTATTTGTTCTTTCTAGAACTTCTACAATGCTCTTTCATAGGCTTTCAAAAAATCTACCATACTATGAACTTTTGCTACATAATAGAAACAATCCCTGCCTTAGAAACACTTCAGTTACTCATTTCCTGAGTGCTGTATGAGTTAGAATATGACATTTCTAGCCCGCTCTTCTAAATCTGACAGTGACTTGGATAAATTCATTGACAACATTTAGTGCCATGCCAAATGGTTTGCTAATGTCTAAGTAATCTATGTTTATTGTCTCCTTCTTATCTACAAATCATGCATGCAGACAATTTCATTAGATTTGTTGCTGCTGTGTAACAATGCTGTATTGAGTCTTCGGCCCATCTGATTCCAGACATTCCAGTATTTTTATTTTTGTTTTTTTTATGTGGTGCCATTCTTTCCTTTTTAAGTGACATCAAACAAAGCTTACAGTTTTCAGTTTCTGCCTTACTTGTACTATTGTGACTAGGAATCATATCTTCCTTAGCATTCTTTGTAGTATGTTACAAAACTGAGAAGTTTTTACAAAATCAATGTGAGTTATTACAATTCTAAAAAAGATTCCCGTTGGACTCCACTGTCATGTGTACCTTTATATTCTGGATTTTTTGAGACCATTTCTTCTGTGTGTAACTGACATGGAAGCCCATATTCACGTCAGTTATGCTTGATGGTTTTGATAAATCACTTATCTTCCTTCATGAGTACTGCACAGAAGCATTCGTTTAGCAGCCCGGCTCGTTTTCTACCCTTTTCTTCTCACAACTCATTTAATTAATTTTACTATCCCTGACAGTACATTTTTGTGTGCATTTTTGTGGTACTAATTTATTTCTGTTAGTTTCATTTACAGAATATTATTAACTGTGGTGTCAAGTAGGTGTAAGTATTTGTTAATGAAAGGATTCAGCTTTACTGCGTATTAGGATCGAGATCTTTTCTGTCTATATGGAATGTGAGGAATGGGAAGTGAGAGGCAGGTTTGATTTTTGTGGTTCTCTTTTGTTTTTGGTTAAGAGTCATCAGTGAAGGGTAGTTAACACTATTTATGCTTTATTAATCAAGAATTTGTTTTACTTTGAATTATTTTTGTGTAGTTTTTGTTTTGTCATTTGATGGTTTTAAGATTTAAGTTGGAGGGTTCATCTCACTGGGACAATATGCATTTGGGTGTTATGTGTTAGGACTTACAGCCATGTTCTATAACTTAGGATATTGAATAGGTGCTTTCAGTGTGGGTTAGTGGATAGCATGGAAGTCTTCAATCAAAATAATGGCTGCTTCTCTGGTCACATGACTCAGGGAGTGGAGCTCTGACTGTTATTCAGGAAACACTGGTTCATGGTTGAGTCCTGGTCCCTGGAAGAGTTACCTGATGGATGGTGGAGTGTTTAATACCAACTCTTCTTCCTTAGCAAGGGGAGTGCTTTTTTGAAGCAGCTAAGCATGCTTCAGCAGACATGGTTATATAATACAACAGAATATTGCTTAACTAAAGTATCTGAGGGGTCAAGGGTGTTGGATCAGACTGTCTCATGAGTGTACCTGCTTATGTATGTGACCTGCATGAGATGTCATCCTATCCTCCACCCATGGATAGGACTGTGAGAAGAACAAATAATAAAAAATATAAATGACCTTAGAATGATAAACTCAGCTCAGTATGTATTGCACCCAGGATATTTGGGTATGTCCAGCAAGTGGAAAAACTAATGTGTCAGAAGGATAAGGAAGGAGATTGATGGCTGGGGTAGAAAGGGCAACCTCACATACCTCTGTATCTGTGTTCTCTGGGCAGCCATTCATCTGTGTCTGACCAAATAAGTTGTTTTTGTCATGCATGAATATCTCCTTTAGGTCAGTTTTTACATGTTTTGCAGATTTCAACAGGGGCCAAAATATAATTTCCAGTACATAGTTGCATGTCAGCATAATCACCGCTCACCAAAGCATGTCAACTGTACATTTTTCATATTTCTTTCTGTGTGTGTCAGGATAAAAATGTGTTCAGTTTATTACTTTTGCTGGTTTTTGCATCATATACTAGTAATAGGTGCCATGAATTTGCATCATGCTAGTCACGATGCGTTAATATGCAACTTTATCACAGGATTTTTGTTACATGTCATGAGCTTTGGCATGTAATAATCAAGTGCAGTAGTACGTATCCTCGCAGACACTGGGACTTATAGTACTACTTTCTTGGGTTGTTGTTTGTTGCCTGTGAAATCCTTCATCTTTATTATATTCCAAAAGATGTCCCTGTAAACCACGAATCTGGGCCTGTACCATAATGGCCTAGTACTACAGAGCAGCATGTTTCTGAATCTTGCACTTTATGTTTGTGCTAGAGCTTCTCTTACCATGTTTATGTTTAAGGTAATATTTTTGATGGTTTATAATGTGCGTGTGCTCACTTTCACTTTGTTTTGCTGGGATTACTTTATCAACCATAATAAATTTACTTTTGATCCCCTTACTGCTGTGATAAGCACTCCAGTCTAGATAAAGTTTTTTTTTAACATAGTCCATTGTTATGACACATGTATATAACACATGGCTATATAATGTACATGTATCCCTACCTATCACTGGTCCTACGTAACTGCTCACTTACAGATCTGAGATCATCATTACTACCTCTCATGTTGGTTTAGACACCTGTCCTCTTAGTGCTACATTACTTTTTAGCACAGGAAAACACAGAATTTCTTGACACATACGGAACATTTTCCTACCTACTCATCCCTTTTCTCCTCCTTCGGAATAAAGTATAGTACCAACTTATCCAGTCACCTACTGTCACCCCTCATAAGAATCATCAATCTTCTTTATCATGCATATTGAATTCCCCTAGTATTTGTTATACATAGTATTACAATCTCAAGAGGGCAGTTAGGTTACCTACTACTTTCTCAGTGAAACAATTCTTATTTTGATAGTTATTACAGCCTATATGTACAAGATGCCTCCTATGTTTTTATTTCATAAGTTATTGAAATTTGCAACAAAATGCCATTTTACTACAACTACCATTCATTAGTTTCATACAAAATATACTTGATTATTCATTTTTTCAAACTGCTTTACTAGACACCTACATTTTTATTAATCCAGTCTGTCTACAAGAAAAATAAAGCATAATATTAGTTCACATAATTAATCAAAGGAGTACTTACACAGGCTGGTAATTCACTTGAAATCTTGGTAGCACAGATATCCTTGCTACAGTTTCACTTCATAATCTTGACATGCTGAAATACCGAATTTCAGCATTTCAGGACCATGAAGCCGAAAATTGAGAATGGCGAAAGTGCATAAGAGCGAATACGAATATCTCGAATGTGTGCTTATGCATTTCCAGTACGTTGCGTGTAGTGTTATGGTGCCTGAAACTGCAGGTGAGTGAGTGTTTTTGTGTGCTTATATGTAGAGTAGGGTTGTGTGGTTTGTGTACTGTGGGTGGAATGGTGTGTGTGTTATGTGGTGTATGGTGTATGTATGTATGTTTGTGATTGTGAGTTTCGGTATTTTGAATGGTTCGGCTTCATGGTCTCAGAATGCTGAAATTCTGTATTTCAGCATTTCGAGATTATGAAGTGAAACCACTTGTTACTCTTTTTTTTTTACTCCCACAATCATCTTAACCTCTCATTCTCTCAATTGTCTTCCCAAATGTTCCCACCTCCCCTCTTCCCTCAATTGCCTGGATGCCTTCCCCTTTTACTTCTCTTCACATTACAGTCCTCTTGTTCCAATATAGGGAGGAAGAAACAATGTCCATATTCCTCCCACTCACTAGGACTGAGCAGTCCTTCTTCCTCACTTGATATCTAATCCCCTTATGCCACTAGTTTACCCTTCCACATAGAGTGTACCTTTGTACATCTATCTACTCCCTTCCTCATCAGCTTCCTTTTTGTCCTAACCAGTTCTTCATCCTTGAACCATCTGAAGTTGTTGTGTCTTTTGGCTTTTCCAGGTTAGGGGTCACCACAGCGGAACTCCGTTCCGCTAATGATTGGTAGTTGATTTTTACGTGCCGAGTTACCAGCCCTGACGCACAACCTTCAACGAAGGTACGCCCATTCATGCATGTCTCCACGCAGAAGACGCTCTAGCTGAGAATCGAACCAGACAGCATCTGACTGTGAGGCGACAACGCTACTGCAGCACCACCACCGCGGACATCTTGAACCATCTCAAGTGTTCCCCCTAAATTCCATAATCTTTAACTCTTTCCAAGTGCTTCTTGCTCCACTGAATAGATTTTTCAACCATCTATAATTAATCCGAAAATGCTGATGCTGTTGCATAGAGGTCTGGCCCTTTACTACTCATTAAATAATGTGGGTTCTGTTAGTGCCCCTGGTGCTGGAACTGCTGATGGTGAATGGATGGGGGTCACCGACTGATACCAGATAACTATTCCACGGGTAGGATGTTGATAGAGTATCCCACAAGAGCACCAAGTGGGAGAAAATCTGGGCATGTAACTGTCATTCAAAGGAACTGGCTGAGCATGAGTCTGATTAGGACAGCATGCACTCTTGCTTGCATATAGGTATGTGGCAACATGCAGTTACGAAGGCCCAGTGCAGCAGACACTGCACTATGGTTCTAGACCAAGGGGCAGGGCTTGTTTTGGGCAATTATTATATTTACTTATTATTTATTGACATTTGTTAACCGGGTTTGTCCGACTGGGCTTGTGGCCCATTTTCAGTGGAGACCTGAGGAGAAAAGCTTCATTAGTACATTTTTAAACAAGTACAATTTTAAACAATATTGATATAATATCAGTTATAGCAACAAGATTCACATATGTTGGGTTATATGCATAAAGTTAAAGTTGCATTAAAAAGAAGCTTAGTAATGATTTTACATTGATGTAGTTCAGTAGGTCAACAATAAAAATGTTTTGTTTGTATAAAATTATGCAAATGCATAGTAGACACATTGGAGAGAGAGGTGTAATGAGGTACTAAGTATGGACTTTTTGAGGGTACATAAAGGGAAGGAAGACTAGGTGGGCTCATGGCAAGGGCAGGTCCTGGAATTGACAAAATAAGCTTTTAGTTCATTTTTAAAGTGTGAGGTGTGGGAGATTGAACGTAAGTCAAGGGGAAGTTTGTTCCAAGCATGGGCAAGGGAGTGTTTGTAGATTAGTTTGCCTACTGACCTTTTTGGGTGGTAGACATCAAGTAATTGTTGGTTAGAAGTATGGAGGGTCTGGTATGGGATATAGATGGAGACTAAGGAAGATAGCGATGGACAGAAGGAAGTTTTATAAAGAACAGAGTGTAGCATATGAAACTGATAAGATAGCAGAAATTGGGGAAGTTCAAGCCATTGAAGAGAGTTTAAAGAAATACAGTGGTGTGAGTTGTATGGGGAGTTAGTAATAAATCTGGCTGTTTTATGGTAAGTCTGTTGGAGTTTGTTTAGAGTGGAGGCCTGGATATCGGTAAGAACTGGGGCGGTGTATAAGAGGGAGGGGAGGTGGAGTGCCTGGCCCAGGGTAAGTCTAGATTCAGAGGTTAGGAATTTTTTGTTCCAGTATAGCAGATCTAGTTTCTGGTTTGTTTTTTTTATACACTGGAGTATGTGTAGGTTGAACTTTAGGTCATCATCGATAATGACCCCTAGGAGTTTTGTGTGGGTGTCAGGTTGGATAGTTGTATTGTTAGAAGATGTAATAAAAAAGGAGGTTTTGTGATGAGAAAGAGAACAGGGAAGGAAAAGGAGGAGTTTGGTCTTTTTGGGACTTAGGATCAATAGGTTGTGAGAGAGCCATTGTTCAGTGGATAGTAGGGCCTGCTGGGTCAAGGAGTGTAGTTCAGGAATGTTATTTGAGATGGATATAAGTGCAGAGTCATCAGCATACTGAATAAGAGAGGATTTTTTGCATGAGGTGTAAAGATCATTGGTGAAGATGTTAAACAAAAGGGGTCCCAAGATGGAGCCTTGGGGAACACCAGTGGAGATGGGAAGGAAAGGTGAGGAGGATGAGAGCCATTTGACAGATTGTTCCCTGCCAAATATGTAACTATTAAACAAGGCAAGTGCAGAGGGGGATAGGTGGAGATTTGCGAGTTTGGATAGTAGTAGAGGATGAGAGACAGTATCAAAGGCTTTAGAGAGATCTAGGAAGAGATAGGAAATGAGTTTGTTGTTGTCTAGGTCCTCTGCAATGATATGATTGAAGGAGAGGAGGGCAGTGGTGGTGCTGTGGTGAGTACAAAATCCATGTCGGGTAGGGGTAAGTACGTGGTGCATGAGGAGGTGATTGAGAAGCTGTGAGTGAATACATTTTTCTAATATCTTGGAGACGGGGGACAGAATGGCAATGGGTCAGTAGTTTGAGGGGTCAGTGGAGTTTCCACCTTTATGAAGAGGGATAGTAAAGAAAGATTTCCAAAGGGTGGGGACAGTTGATTCTAGAATAGATTGATTAATTAGTATAGATATAGGATAGGCAATTGAGTCAGCAGCAAGTTTGAGGAATGTAGAAGATAGATTGTCAGTGAAAGGAGAGCAAGGTTTTAGCTGGAGTAGTAGAGATTTGATGAAAGTAATGGGAACTGGCTCAAATGAAAACAAAGTTGTGTTAGTGGAACTTGGAGGGGCGGGTGTCGAAGTAGAGTTTGACTTAGAGGTTACCAGATTTTGGATGGAAGAGATAAGGTGTTTATTCAGGAGGGTAGCTGTTTCCTGAGAGGAAGAGTTAGGGTATGGGGAGGGATTAGAGGGCTTTTCAGGATAGAGGATGTTGTTGAGAGCTGACCAAAATTTTTGAGGATTGGATTCGTTGTTAAGCTGAGCAGAGCTATAGTATAACTTTTTGTCATTAGTTGTATGTTTTTTTGCAAGGTTCCTCAGTTGCCTGCATTTTTGAAGAAGAGGTGGTTGTTTAGTTTTAGTCCACATTTTCCAAGCACTATCTCTTTGTTTCATAAGGGACCTAGTCTCCTTGGGGAGCCAGGGAGCATGATTTGATTTTACTCTGATCTTCCTAGAGGGAGCTAAGGAGTTTAGTGTACTCATGAAGATGCTATTGAAATGTTTACAGCATCATTTAGGGGGAGGTGTCTTTTAGGATGGACCAATCTATGTTGTGGAAAATGGAGTTAAATTAGGATGAATTGAAAGTCAATAGTTTTCGACAGTCTTTGATAAGGTGGGGCTTAGGAATATGGGAGTAGTGTCTTAAGATGGTGGTAGGGAGATGATCACTGAGGAAGTCAGGTAAGGTGGTGTTATTGTGGTATTGGCGGGGGGAATTGGTAAGGATCCAGTCTATGATGGAGCTGGAAGAGGAATTTTTATGGAAGCATGTGGGAAATGCTATAAGTTGGTGGAAGCCGTGTAGGTGGATACTGAGTTGGGGGAGTCAGTTGTGAGTTTGGACCAATCAATATTGACATCACCAAGGATAAGTGTCTCATATGGTATGTTGTGGGAGAACCAGGATAGGATGTTTTTAAGAATGAGCAGATTGTTACCAGGAGGAAGGTAGATATAGGCAATTGCAAGTTTTTTTGTGGGGATTCAGATGGCAGTTAAGGATGATGATTTCAGCTGGGAGGAAGTTAGAAATTTGGGAAGGGTAAGGTGAGAGGTTAAGGTTGTTTGAGTAGAGGATGGTCACGCCACCCCCTTTTTTTACAGGTCTATCAGATCGGAAGATATTCTAACCTGGTGGGAGTATTTTACTATTTGAGATTTGTGGCTTGAGCCAGGTTTCAGATAGGGAGAGGATGTGAGGGGTATTGAGAGCTATCCATGAGTGCAACTCAGTAACTTTATTTGCTAGACTCTGAATATTCATTGAGTAAATAGTTAAGTATTTGGATGGAGATGATTGTTGTGACTGAGGTTGGTGAGTGTTAGAGGAGTAAGATGGGGGCAGTGTAGAGGTAGTTTTGGGGAGAGTGAGGGTGGGGAGAGAAGAAGAGGGGCCAGGGCTAGGATGGATATCTCCAGAACAAAGTAGGTTTTTAGTGAGGAGAGAGTGTATAGTAGATGCTAGATGGACCTTGTATTGTTTTGACATAGCTTTGTGGGAAGGTTTAAAAACCTGTATTACGGATAGTTTATATAGACTTGAGGTAGAGGTAGTAAAGAGATTAGGGGAGATAGTACAAGATGAAGTAGTTGGATATATGTTGTATAAGTGAGAAGTTGCTGAACATAGGAGTGGGTCAGAGCAATTGGAGTGGTAAGAGGTGGAGATAGAGAGAATAAGGAGTAGTGTAGAAGATATTAGAAAATAATACATGTTGGAATAAAATATGGTCAGATAGAGTGGGTAGAGACAGTGGTATAGAGGAAGTGGTGTTGACAAGATTGACAGATTAGTAAGGTGGTTGTGGCAATAGGCAGGAAGTGTAATTGTAGTGGCTATGGCTAGTGGGACAGGAAGGGGAGGGATAGTTAGGTATAAAGGTAACTGTAATGGGGTGGGTGGGAATGGGGGTAGGGTAGGGGAGCAAAGTGAGCCCGAGCATAACGAGGGCGAACGGAGCAGGGCTAACACCCTGGTTAAGATGAAGTCAGAGAAACAATCAGAAAAAGATAGTGAAAAACTAGCTTGAGAGACAAGGATATAACGTTTCTAAAGGTATAGTCACCAGAAATAAATAAAAAATAAATGAAATATGAGCAGAAGTAAGCTTACAAAAGGACACTGGCCTCAAGCTACACAAGTAGATTTACTTTAAGCAAACCCAGTACTGTATGGTTAAAATAAGCTACAATAGAGAGGGGCTTTGGAGGGGAGAGAGGTCTTACTAGCAGCTAAAAGCAGGGCAAAAAAATTAAAAAAAACATTAATATGTGAGAGTCTGAAGACAGTAAAATAGGGCAGGTGCACTAACAAAGGCAGTTATGAGTGAGGCTAGAAATGAATTCAGGGAAGGATAAAGTACAGAACAGGAGAATATACACAGAAACAGTATGAGGATCGTGGCTAACCAAAGAGAAAGGATAGGAGCTGCTGGCATCTGTTTTTCATGGCGACCACCAAAACACACTGTAAATTCCTGTTGTGCTTATAAATTCTAGCATTAATTAAAAGATTAGCTTATCATGTAGTAGTTATTCACTGGGACACATACTTTAGTGATATTATTTTAAGCTTAAAATGGTGGCTTCCGGTCCGATGGTTAGAGTTGCAGGGTATCTGTTAAGGTCCTCAAACCTGTGTTACCTGTACTGTGGCCAGGAGAAAGCCACAGGGAAAAACCCACTAGGGCTATAAAAGAGAGGAGGGGGATTAGTTATGAGCAAGTAATTCAAGAAAAGAGCGAGAGACAAAAATACCATGGGTAGAGAGAAAAAAAGTAATACAGGTAGGCAGAGGCAGTATACCAAGCATTAATTACCATTGTATGAGTGTCTTACAAATTAGAAATTTATCTCTGCTCTGCTGGGTGATGGCTGCAGCTTAATCAATAATGTTTATCTCCATCTCCTATTAGATACTGATGGTCAAATTATCAAAGGGGCTGATAGCACATGAGGTATGTTGACTAAGGGTGTGGGGGGAGTGAAAAAAGTAAAAAATAATATTACTTCTAAACATGATGACCCTAAGTATATACTAATATCCTTCCCATAACACTTCCTTTCTTATGGGATCATAGGATCATATGAGGTTAGTAGGCTAATGGCCCTAGGGCCTTTACAAACCTAGCCATGTACAATCCTTTTCCCAAGAATATCAAGATATTAAGTGGAAATAAGTCAACAACTACTGCCCCTTTCCAAGAAGGACACATGTGAAACTCCTGGGGTGAATTTGTAGTTTCTCATCCAATCATCCAAATTACACTTAAATAGGGTCAGCGAGGGTCTCTGTTTCACCTGAATTGGAAGTTTGTTCCAGAGGAGACGTAACCTCTGTGAGACATAGCTGTCTCTCCAGCAAGTCCTGTTGATGTCACATACTAGGATGATTTCCCTAGAGCAAGTGTTTCTTATACCATTTGATTTACAAATGTACAGCATTTCCATTAGAATAGGATCTGAGATTGCTTTATATGCAAGGCAGAGGTTGCCTCTTGAGTAGTTTTCAAGGCACAGAGTATAGTGACAGTGATTTCAATCTGTCAACATATGAAATATGCTAAGGACCCTGAATTTTCTTTGAGGACTTTCCAGTTGCTGCAGGTGTCTGGCAAGGTACATACCAAAAGTAACATTGTACTCTAGTATTGGCCTGATAAGTGAGGAGTACAGGGGGTTATTACCTCTTTTGTTCTGGATGCAATGCCCTTACTTATGAGGTGGGCAATGTAGAAAGTCTTTCTTACCACTGTGATGATGTGGTGGTCAAACAAAAGATTGCTTGTTAACCTGTGTGCCCAAATTTCTCACCACTGATTGCATGCTTAGGGTGTTGTTATTAATGCAGTAATCTGCAGGACATTGCCTTTGTGAAGGGGATGATAATGCATTTTTTGCACTGAGTTTTTAGCCCATGACTTTGACACCAGTCACTTGTATGTGTTAGTTCCTCTTGTAGGATGTTCACATAATTTGCGGACTTGATGACTGCACCCAGGTTGCAGTCATCAACAGACTTTCAGCCATAGACCTTTTGTTGTAGCCTGTACATCCAACATGCAGATACCAAACAATATGGTCCCCAGCAGTGATCCCTGTGGAACACCCATGGTTACGGGTCTGCTGGTGGAGGTAGAGTCACCTATTTTGATTGTGTGCATTCTATTGGTAAGCCAGTTTACAACCCACCTGACTTATACGGGTTGATCTCCAGCCGGGTGAGTTTATCAATGATACCTGATAGGGGAATAGTGTCAAAGGCCTTGGCCAGGTCCAGATAGGCCATATGCATGGATTTGCCTTTGTCCAGGGTTTTGGTGACTGTCTCAAAGAAGCCCACAAAGTTCAAGAGGTAGTATCTCCCTTTAACGAATCCAAGCTGGGACAGGACAAGCATTTGGACGTCTTCTATATCTTTGTTGATAAGGTCCGTGATTATTCTTTCCATAGCCTTGCAGATTAGGCTGGTCAGGTTTATGGGGCTATAGTTTCCAGGGTCAGTGTAGGTGCCTACTTTATGTAACAGGATAACAGTTGCTGTTTTCCATTCAGCAGGTACAAAACTAGTGCTTAGACTGCTGTTAAAAAGAGTACCCAGTGGTGCAACTAGTCCTTGTTTTAATCCATTTAGATCCCAGCCTGGGATATTATCAGGTCCCATAGAGGCTGTGTCTTTAGCTTTGGAGAGAGCATTTATGACCTGCTTCTTGGAGATACTAGGTGAAAGGTAGCTGGTAGAGATGCTTTGGGGATACGTGGCAGGAACATGGGGCAGAAGTTTTCATTGAACTTTTCAGCTAGCAGGTTGGTTATTTCTGAGGGTTCAGTATATGTGGGGCCATTGACAACCAGTTCTGTGCAGATCATGGTTTTTCCTTTAAGGTTTCTGATGTAGCTAAAGAAGGCATTATGGTTATCCTTAGCAAAGGAGGCTAATTTGGATTCATAGTTAGTTTTAGAATGCCTTATGTGATGACTTATTTGCTTGTTTAACCTGAGTAGGAAATGCTTCCAATTCAGAGACCATTCCTTCCTGCTCTTGGACAGTGATTTCTTTCTCTTATTGCATAACCTGTGAATGGCGGATGTCCACCAGAAAGGGTTGTTCTTTCTTAAGGATCTTGTTTTGGTCCTATCAGGAAGGAATGAGTCAATACATGTGTACAGATGCGTACACAAGGCATTGGTGTAAATCCCAGTATAGGTGTCCATCCCATCAGTGAGGGCATGGGTTATGAAGCTATTTATTCCATCATGTATTAGTTTGTAATTGACTTTGAATAAGTTTTTTAGTCTAGCTGCTGTTAATGGGGAACCAAATGTTATTGTTACTTCTAATGAGACGGATTTATGATCAGACCTCACTAGGGAGGGCTGCACACATGGGGTGGTGCAATGATCACCCATGTTAGTAAGCACCAGGTCCAGAATGTTTAGGCCCCTAGTGGGGGTCTCAACCAAATAGTCCAGGGAACTGGAGTTGATGAAGTCCAAGAACCTTTGGGCAAGTGTGTTAGTACATTTATAATTTGCTGGGTCTATGTTATATGTTCAAAGTTTGAAAACTTTGAACGTTAAATAATCGAATTTAAATGTTTGAAGTTTCAAAGATTGAACATAGGATAAAAAAAAAAAAAAAAAAAACGGAACTTACCTGACTAGTGTAGGCAGGGGGGAAGGGCCCCCTGCACCCCCCATGTGGTTCCCTTACTGCACTATAGTGCGGTCTTGGATTTGGTATATTTAAAGAGCGGAGGGTGTGGGGGTGCAGGGGGGCTTGCCCCCTTGCCTACAGCCGTTAGCTTTTTTTTTTTTTTACATATGTTCAAAGTTTTATAACTTCGAACATTTAAATTCGATATTTTAATGTCTGAAGTTATAAAACTTTGAACATATGATATAGACCCTAATTTACCCAATCTATGAATGGGCAGTTAAAGTCATATAAAACCAGGGTGTTTTATTGTATCTTGAGCGAGTCACGTAGATCCAAGTATGCAGTGTGGGTATCCTGGTTTATGGAGATGGTCTATAACTGGTAATAACTTGGAGACGGGTTTTACCTACAATCAGTTGGACCTGGATTAGTTCAAGGGAATCATTTTGTTTAACCAATCTAGAGGTGTGGTCATCTTTCATGAATATCGATACTCCACCTCCTTTAGTTCTTGCACTTTCAGTTTGTAATCTGAATATGTGGAAGGCATTATAATCCAGTATGGCCAGTGTGCTTTCCGTGGCCTTAAGCCAAGTCTCTGTAACTGCATAGATGTCAGCATCTTCTAAGGTGAGGGCTGCTTCCTGTGAGTGCAGTTTTAGGTTTAGACTCCTGGTGTTTAGCAGCATAACCTTGAGGTTGCTTTTTGAAGATATTTTTATTTTGGGAATTTTGTTGTTGTGACATTATCTAAAAAAGACACTATGGGGGAGGCAAGAGCTTTAGCCAATAACCAAAACTGCAGAGGTAATAAATGAAGATCATCTATGGCAAAACAGCTTGGTCTATCTACCATGTCATCCCAGGCTGACACGAACTGCATCCCCTTAGAATGACAGCAGAAACTAAGCCAATTGTTGAAGTCAATCAATTTTTTTTTATATTGTGATATAATCTTTGGTGAAGGTAGTATGCTCAAGGCTATGGACATACCTGCCTGAGACACATATTCATAGTGCTCAGTCATGTCTCTTCATATAGTCCAGTGAAGTATGTTTCAAGTCATTCATGCCAACATGAACTACAACAGAGCTGTAATGACCTTTGTTGTGGAGAAGCTTGTGTGTGTATGTGATCTGGCAGATACTGGCACCCGACAGACACCTGACCATAACCTTCTCCTTGTCCAACCTCATAAAGGGATTTGTGTCTCACTATGGACTTGCCTATGGCCAAAAGAATTGGTTTAGATGTGCTTTGCCTTATGGGCTTGTTTGGTGAGACACTTGTGCTTGTGGTTTTATGTGTATTAAGAGCTGTAGGTATTGTATTAGGTGTAGCATGTTTGTGTTTCTGAGGTCTCTGGTGTTTATGAAAATATCTGGTGAGTACCTCCATGTATGATGGTTTATGTGTTTAGAGCATGGTTTATGCAGAAGGTGTAGTAATGTGAGCTGACAACCTGTTCAGTGTCACTATTCTCTGAACGACAGAGCAAGGAGTCCAAATTCTTAGTGTATATGCATATCTCACAAATTGAGATTTGACAAATGTACATTAGGCAATTGTTACACTGCCTCAGGATACCCATGTCAATCAGGCTGGCAGGAGAAACTGAGAACTGACCAACCATAATAATAGGTGTAAATTTACTTATTTTAATGAGGAAGGATGTGGTTTATTTGGGGGCATAATGCTAGGTCTATACTAATGGGGCTCTCAAGGGGTACAAGACTATTACGGTTTAGAAGATTTCAGTTAAAGTGGCAAATTCTGTAGAAAACCCAGTTGAGGTGCTCTCTGAGCAGGTCTATATTACTTACTTGAACTGTCAGAATGTCGAGTACCCTTCCATCGACACCTAAGTGTTGAACGTCCTCTTCATCAAATGGCCATATCATCGATTTCTTTCCAAGGGAAAGAAATCGGTAGCCCAAATATGAATGGCACAATTTAACAAACACTATGAAGTGGGGGGGTATTGCTCCCACTCCCCCCTAGTGTTGGGGAGTGTATCCCCCATACCCCCCTAACTAAATATACTAACTCCGAGATCACACTACAGAGGGGAAAAGGGCAGATTTCAAACGGCCAACCAATTTCTTTTCAAGGGAAAGAAATCAATGATGTGGCCATTCTCTGAAGAGAACATTCGACACTTAGGTATCGATAGAAGGGTAATCAACATTCTGACAGTTCAAGTAAGTAATATAGACCCTCTGTGAGCAGCTAAGTGTAATTTAAGGGACTCCCCAGTTAGAGCATGGGCAGCTTCTAAAGGAAAATAAATTTGCTTTAGCTTGTGTGTCTATAACCGCCAATGGTTGTCTCCACTATACAGTGCTGCATGAAGGTGTGCTGTGTGCAAACAGATGCCTTAGATAGCTCAGATAAAGATAGCAGAGCAGTGGCTGGTCATCATACTCTGTGGAGCTGTGTTAAAAATGGTGCAAATCCTCACAAATGGCTTATGTAGCAACTGTGAGAACCCTTTTTTAAAACAAGTTAAGCAATTTTCAGACAAGCTGGCCAATGGAAATGCTTAATACTGAGCCTTATTTCAGCAATCTCCAACTTTACTACACTCTTCTGATACAAGGGTGCAGTGGGCCCTCTTAAAGTAAGATTGCTGTTTTTAGTGCTCAGATAATGCCAAACAGTCTAGATTCAGCAAATCTGAATCTAGCCTATGCTGTAAAATACACAAGAACTAGAAAATACAACGTACAGGAAAGGTAGTCTCAAACAGCAAATGGTCGAAACAGTGAAACAGCAAAACAGTTAAAACAGCTAAAAAACAGTGAAAAGTAGGCAGCAATTCTGTAACATACAGTTTAAAAGTGCAGTACGATGAACAAAAATATTTTCCTGTAGATTTTAAAGGTTGCCTTGGATTTTGTTTGGATTCACTCCAGAGATCAAAGATAGCACAGCAGTCTTAGAGCAGCTCCTGTAAACTGATCCATGCAATTAAAGCATTGTCTTTGACCACAAGAAAGTGAAATCCAGTCTTTTTCTTCCATTTCCTCCTTTCTTTTGTTTACTTCTTTATTATAAAAAGTACCATTTCATTCTTTGCTTTTATTCTCTGAGATTTTGTTCACAGGACACAACTTCAACATATATGCATATTTATCTGTAGTGGACTCCAACATTGTTTTTCCTTGCACAGCCATTCTTACCTCATCCTAACTAGTGTCATATACCATCTCTGGAGTAACTTAAAATGTCTGTGATAGAGTGTCACAATGGATAACATTATCTCCTCACAAGAAGAGGTTAACTGGTTAGATTCTTGGCTGGGGTGCCTTCTGTGCAGAGTCTGCATGTTCTCCATGTGTTTGCTTGGGTTTCCTCTGGGTGTTCCAGTTTCCTCCCACATTCTAAAGACTTGCAGTAAATGGATTGGATTGGACACTTTAAAATGGCCATAGGTGTAACTATCAGTGTGTGATGTGGAAGAACTACTGCGGCACGGCTAGTCACCCGGCGGTGTCAGCCTTAGTTCTGAATGACTGTCATTGCTGACATGTCACCCTAACACCATGTGCAAAAATGGGAAAAAGGGGCGATGGATGGACGATCATTCAGGTACATTTAATGCTCTTCTTCCTCCCTGAATCTTTTATCTTGTCTGTTTGTGCTTAGATTTTCTTTCTACAACTACCACTCCCTTCTATTTTTTCTGTATGTTTACAGATCCTGCATCATCTGTCCTTGTTTCCTGTCTTTCAGGGCCCCCAGCTGTTCTAAACCAAGATGAGGCATGCATTTTTGTACAGCATGCCCTGCATCTAGGCAGGGACTCCTTCCTCTGGACCATGACTATTATACCTCCAGCAGGAGGTGTTCAGGGGGTATTTTCACTAAAGGTCCAAACCTCATCAATGGACCCTTCTTAACACAGAGAAGCAGCAGCTTTAGTAGTTGATCCACTGCTTTTGTCAAGTCCTTTATTCATTTAAGGAGTGTGAGCCCAGCAAGTGTGTGAAGGAACCTTATTTGCAGCTTTTATATTCATATTGTCACTTTTTCAAGCTACATATAAAGTTAATGAGCATTGATAAGAATAGGGACACTGTCTAACCTATAAGCTGTAGGCTTCATTAGGGGGCAAAGCAACTACCAAATCACCATAGCAGTTGATAATGCACTCATCTTTTGATCAGATTCCTCATTTCCCTACCTTTGCTCTTGAACAAACTTTAATATTTTTTTCATAGAGTAATAATCATCTTGCCACACTTATAAGGTACTTCCTGCCACCAAGAGGATAAAAAACCCAGGTCTGCAATGAATTTAGGAGGTCCCATCCAATAATAAAGGTTTGACATAAATCAAGCAAGGGTATCACTCTGTTTTATATATAATGGAAGATTATTCTGCAAATGGGGAAATGCTGAATAAGTATTCTGTCCCTCTAGTTTGTCTTGTTTATTTTTTGATACAGACTCAGGTCTTTAGATTGAGTGTTTGTGGAGCCATTTGTTTTGTGCAGGAGTATGAGATCAAGGAGGGTTGGGCCCTTAATAGCACAGAATGCCAGACATAAACAATAGTACAGAAATCTGGCAGACAGACATAAACAATAGTACAGAAATCTGGACGACAGACATAAACAATAGTACAGAAATCTGGAAGACAGACATAAACAATAGTACAGAAGTCTGGAAGACAGACATAAACAATAGTACAGAAATCTGGAAGACAGACATAAACAATAGTACAGAAATCTGGAAGACAGACATAAACAATAGTACAGAAGTCTGGAAGACAGACATAAACAATAGTACAGAAATCTGGAAGACAGACATAAACAATAGTACAGAAGTCTGGAAGGCAGACATAAACAATAGTACAGAAGTCTGGAAGACAGACATAAACAATAGTACAGAAATCTGGAAGACAGACATAAACAATAGTACAGAAATCTGGCAGACAGACATAAACAATAGTACAGAAATCTGGAAGACAGACATAAACAATAGTACAGAAATCTGGAAGACAGACATAAACAATAGTACAGAAATCTGGAAGACAGACATAAACAATAGTACAGAAATCTGGAAGACAGACATAAATAATAGTACAGAAATCTGGAAGACAGACATAAATAATAGTACAGAAATCTGTAAGAGACAGAACGTCAAGCCAGTCTTCATAGCTTTGGATCTTTAATCTGGTGAGTTTTGTTAGGAACCCCTGAAATGCTATAGCTTTGTAATCATTTTGGACAGATATAAACTAAAAGGGGCATTATATTCTATAACTAGTCTGATCAGAGTACAGTGAAATGATAACTTATTTTGACCTGATAAAGATGCCATTAGTTATTAACTTGGCTACATGGAAAGTGACTGACTGATTTGCATTTACTTACCAGAAAAGTCCATCCAGACCATGTAAGATGTCTTTTTCAGTGGAGGCCCAGAAAGAAACGCTCCAAAATATTGTAAAACCAAATATAAATATACATTCCAGAAAACATTTTAAAGCACATAGTAACAGATATTTCAAAATCAATTTACAAGAATAATGCTAACACTGTCAGTTACTACAGAATACAGCACTTGGATATATAAGGCTATACATAAAAAAATAAATCAACTCTACAGAGGTGACAGAAGATTTACTAGTATTAATGAGATTTAAAAAAATCCTGATTAATGCCATTATGTGGTGGTTAAAGGGTTAAAAGTTGTCCATGAAGATCCTGAAATCTCTTATAACCATTTAACGCTCTGCCTATCCTATAAACAACTGTCAAGATTTGTTTACCAAAGATGACAATGCTGGGCTTTGATGCATTTAGTTTAAGTCCAAGCTGTACAATAACTTAATGTTATAAACTTTTGACCGGATGTGTATTTAAATGACTGGAAAATAACACACCAGTAAATAACAAAAAATGTAACTCGATCTTGCATGAGACCAACCTTTATCAAAAACTCAACCAAAAATAAATGCAAGAGGGCAAGCACTCCTGCAAACCCATACATCTCTAAACACATTAACTGTGAGACTGCAAAACCTTAGTTTAAGGATAAAGTTTTCCTTACCCCCAAAGTTTTTTGGTCTAGGTGACCAAATTATTACATTTCAGTTTGACAAAAGAGGGGAATCCATTACAAAAGACTGACTACTCCTATTTCAAAGAAACACTGTGTGATATTCATCTTTCACCTGATGCAAAGATGTTTGTGCCATTATAGTAAAACAACTAAAAAATTAGGTGCTATGAAGCATAAAAAGCCCTTATAACATGCTAAGATAATTAACACTTTGAGCCTCACTTATTAAGTACAACAAAGTACAGAACTAGATGAAATTCATACTTGTTATCCTAATACAAAGTTTTTAAGCCTTTTTTAATGTGGTATCCATTTAAAATTCCAGTAACCATTATTATGATAAATGAGATACTGGAACTGCAAGTGTGAATGTGGTCTAATATACTAAGCACAATGTTACAAACTTTGGAGTAACCCCCCCCCCATTACAAGGTATAGGTAGCCTCTGGGGTTGCAGTCGGGTGCAAGAGATAAATATCCTCCTACAAAAATGGTCAGAATTTCTAGTGCTGGGACTCATAAAACCGTATCTCTTATTTCTGATAGGAAAACCACTTAAAGTAGTCTTTATCATGTTATAGAGGTAAGTGTCCCAGGAAATGACTGATGACAGAGAGTGAATGAAATATTTGAATGAGAGAAAGTTTGAAGGTTAGAGGGACTCAAAGCACAGGTATGTCTTTACTTTGTATTATTTTAATTTCACATTTTTTCAGTCTGAATCATGTACCCTTCAGACACGTGCAGTCTTTCTTTTTCTACTAACCTTTTCTTACATTTCTTATCTTACCCTGCTAATTCAGCTTTTTCCAGTTATCATTATTGCATATAATTTTCTGAGCTTGCTACTATGTTTGCAACAACATCGTTACCCTTTGACTGGTGTATTAGCAGCCTAAACAATGGACTTTTGATCTGTTATTATAGTTTGCATATTTTACCTTCCTTCCTTTTCAAATACTATGCTATTTATAAATAACATAGTTTCATGTGTAAGGTTTCTGTTTATTGCCAGTCTGTAGTTCTCCTAGGTTACACATGAAAGTAAAACAAGGTGAGAGGAAAAATTGTCAAATAAGTGCAATGAACTGGAAAATGTTTTCAGGTTGAATACTTTTTTTTTCTAAGAGTTTAAAATAGCCTACTGGGATTATAGCATATGCAAGTGGAAGTAGATGGCATTCAAACCCATGTGTTAAACGTGACACCATGAACAAAACATTTGTGCAATATTGCTTCAGAGGGCAACTACTTTGCATGGTATAATTTCATAGTAAATAAATAATATCACAATTCTTAAATCAACGAATGTCAAAATTTAAATTAAATCTAGGATAAACCAAACAGCTTGCTTTTATGGACATGTGACATGCTAACTGCATAACTAGGAAGGATAAACCTGTGGTTAAGGACTAACAACACGGACCAAGGACCAAGGCTGCATTCTTAATCAGGTACTGCTGTGTAATATTCAATTTTGAGCAAATAATGTAACTCTTTTGTGGTTCTGGGAAGCTCATAAATTATCATTCGACTCACTTCTTCTTCCAAGCTAAAAACATTAAATATTCTACTAAGAAGTTGTGAAAAGAGGCAGCTGTGGCTTTTGGACTTTCAGTTCCCAGTAGCACCAATACAGAACCAATACATCTGCTCTGCTGCCTAGAATAGTTTGGCTGTTTAAAAGTGTTTGATCAGATATAAGTAACATTCTGTAGTCACTGTAGTCACTGTGAAGAAGATACTTGTATTATTCCTAGGTATCACAGCAAGCACTATAACCCAATAACTAATTTTAATTAATTTAATTTAAAGATTTATTCATGGACATAAATGAGAAAAGTGCATTATGAATTATGGTATAAAATTTGCACTGGGAATGCTAAAAACACTCCAAAGATATAAACCACTGGTCAAAGAGAATAGTGCACTTGTGTTAAGTACCAATCCATATTAGACATTAGGCAAGAACCGTCTTTAGACATTTGTAATTATGAAATAACCATGCTTATGATTAGACACTGTCCTCTTTTTATTGTTTGGTTAAAAAAGGTATTTGTTTATGTTACTTTTCTCAGAAATGTAATGAAAACATAAAGCCTTAACTACTCCCATTTCTCCCTGCATCTGAGGTGCTGTAGGGAGAAATCAGGGTGCCTATCCCAGCAGGGAGGGTATTTGTCCTAACATTCCTTAGAAGGAGGTGCAGTCCATAGAAAGTAGTAGTCCTCCATCATAACAGATAAATGCAGGGCAGGAAAGGATCAAGGAGTAGGTCATAAATGACCCCCCCCAGATACAGTCAACAGTATGATCCCCCCCCAATATGCCAATATGCCCTTAGGTTCTGCACCAGCCCCAGCTTTAGAGCAAAGATTGTTCATGGGCTGTAGAAAAGTCTGGGTAGATCTGGTGATGGACAGGGGCACTGGGATAAGCCAAAAAGGATAAAGCAGAAGGGGGAAAAATGTGCTGATAATATGCTGATATCTTATCCCAGCAACACAACCTTTAACTTTATTAAAAAAAAAACCTCTGTCCAGATAAATAAAACTAAGAAGAAGGTTGCTGTTAGGCTGCACAGTAATACATTACAGACATCTGGAATAAAATTAAAACAAAACAGAGAGTGCTGTTTCTATTTGTTTTGCCAGTGTTCATACTTCACATGAACATTTGCTTAAGACAGTGTTAGAAAGTGTTTTTGAGAGTGACGGATGTACAAAATGTTTTGATAGTATTCTATTCCAAAATGAAGCAGGCTTCATCATGAAATTTTATAGTCTTACTCCGGTTAGCATGGTGGCATACACAGTTTAAGCCCTCACTACGGCACAAGGTGTCTGGGCATTGGCAAGGGGATGATGTGCATGTCCATCACAGTACAGATGGCACACCCTCAGCCACACCTTATGGGTGATCGCAAGTGAAGTCTAGGGACATGCAGGGGCCATTGTCCTTAGGGTGCCTGGGATATTGACTGAGTTGCCATGGAGATGAGACAGTATGCCAGCACATCCAGCTGTATTCCCAGGCTGAAACATTACGACTGTATTTAAACAGAGGGGAAATTAATCCATTTAAAAAACACCCCTCGGCAGCAAGATAATGCTGCACTAGTGCCTTGATCTCCTCAATGCCACCAAACATGGGCCAGAGTTATTCCAAGAAAGGAAAGGAGAGCTCTGTACACCCAGTGCATGAGGAGATGTAGTCAAGGGCATCTTTACAGTCACATTGCATATCTTCTAACTCAAGCACAAAAGCAAAATGAAGAGTGTGTGAAACTGTTAACTCAGATATATGCTCTTAAATAGCTGTAATTGACAGGTAATTGCCTTTTTCTTCATAAAATTAAACAACCTACTTCAGCTTGCAGCACATGTAAGGAGGAGCTGATGGGATTCAAACATATGTCTTAACTGTAATGGAATGGAGCACAGAAGTACTGTATTATTATCCCTAAGACAACTTGCATATTTAGTGTTTGGTGCCTGCTTATGAAGATATAGTGTATACAAAATTTGAAAGTAATTACAACAGTAAATAAAAAAATATACACTCCAGATACAGCAATGCAACTGTTTTCCTGTTTTAAGAGACAAGTGGCATGAAACGTGCCAAAATGGAAAGTGCAATGTCATGGTTAAGGACTGCAGATACAGCCAACAGATCTAAATTAATTTCCTAGCACGTCTTTGTTTTATGATATGATTCTGAGCTATTTGTTTTTTTTTTTTAATTTTAGCTCTAAAGAAGCATCTAAGCTTCATCTCTGGTTTCATTTGACCTACCAGTTGCTCATAAATATGAAGATCTGAAAGAATTCGCTCAGATGGAATTAATTTTGCTAGCGGCAATGAGAAGACAGGAACTCACATTATTCCTAGTCAGTATACAAACAGAAAAGTCCAATGCATATTTTATTTTTAAACTGGCAGACCAAGCCAAATACACACATTGCTTCTTTTCCAGAGTGACCTAATAAAACTGTCTACTCTGCCCTTAGGGGATCAGAGTCCTTTATCTCCTTAGATAATAAGTAAAATTCACAGGATCATTGCAAGAGAAAAGCATGGACTTCATGAAAGTCCAAAAAAGGTCTCTGTTTGGAATCACTACTGTTCTGTTTGAGTGTAACTAATAAAGCAGACCTTCTTCTTCTTCTTTTGGCTTTTCCCGGTTAGGAGACTCCACAGCGGATCATCTGTCCGCTCATAATTGGCAGAAGAGTTTTATGGTGTCGAGTTGCCAGCCCAGTGCCAAACCTTCCACGGAAGGCACACACTCACTCACACCTAGGGCCAATTAAGCAGTAATTTCATTTTTTCAAGGTTTATCAGTAGTTGTGAATTATTTAATCATGTTTCAATTGATAAGTAGGATTGTTGCAGAAGGTCTTGAAGTTTAAAGAGAGATTTGGTGGAGCAGATTAAGGGTGGGGTTGGCATAATTGCCAAGGTTTTCAATTAATGAATACAAGGTTCAGGGTTTAAATCTAACCTGCTGTTACTAGCTAGGGTTATAATGGTCTGTAGACTGATAACCTAGTATTTACCCATGAACCTCTGACAAACTGCATATTAAACCAAGGTAGCATTTTTTTGCAGCAGTGTAGACATCATTGATGAATATGTTGAAAAGTATAGGGCCTAGTATGGATCCTTGTGGACACCAATACTTATTGGTAAGAAGGTGGAGAAATATTTTTCCAGTTTACTGCTTGTACTCTGAGAGATAGCGATGGAAACATTGCACTGAGGAGTTGGCGATCCATAGGCATGAGAGTTTATGTAAGAGTTTCTGGTGGGAGGAAGTATCAGCTTTTGACAAGTCTAGGAAGATGGTGGAGACTTGGCTTCCAGCATTTCTATGGGTGTTAGTATAAACAGAATTCAGCAAAGCAATAGTTGTGGTGTGATGAGTGCAGAAGCCGTGTTGGGTTGAACACAAAAGCTGGGTATCTATTAGGCAACTGATAATGTCCTTATGAATATATTGCTCTAATATTTTTGATAGGGGAGATAAAATGGAAATTGGAATGTAGTTAGAAAGATCTGTATTTGATTCCACCATTGAGCAATCAAATAATGAATGATTGTATTCATTGTTAGGGGCTTTATTTTCAGATATGGATCAATTTATCAGAACTGAAACTGAATATGCAAAAACCTTACCTGCTATTTTAAGATATTCACCAAGTAGTTTGTAAGGGGGTGTTATAGTAGGCTTTATTTTTGAGGTATTTTTGATGGCATTTGTGGAAACAATTGGAAGATACTTCAAGAGCTTGATTAGTCACTTGGTTGGTTAGTAACCATACTATCATGATTAGTCACTTGGTTGGTTAGTGACCATACTATCATGATTAGTCACTTGGTTGGTTAGTGACCATACTATCATGATTATTCACTTGGTTAGTGACTGTACTATCATGATTAGTCACTTGGTTGGTTAGTGACCATACTATCATGATTAGTCACTTGGTTGGCTAGTGACTGTACTATCATGATTAGTCACTTGGTTGGTTAGTGACCGTACTATCATGATTAGTCACTTGGTTGGTTAGTGACCGTACTATCATGATTAATCACTTGGATGATTAGCGACCATACTATCATGATTATTCACTTGGTTAGTGACTGTACTATCATGATTAGTCTCTTGGTTGGTTAGTGACAGTACTATCATAATTAGTCACTTGGTTGGTTAGTGGCCGTACTATCATGATTAGTCACTTAACGTACAAAACAAAATAACAACCCAACAAGGGTAAAACTAATAACAAATAAACCAAAAAAGACCAAAACACGAGCTAGAAAACATCACTTTAATAGCGATAAAGCAGAAATAAATCCCAGTAACTAAGCGCTTTTGCCAAAATGCATTGGCTTCATCAGAGTTAATGGGAAACTAAACACACACAGTTAAATACATAAACTCATTGATGTGTTAACCCTAAGCACACACAGTTAAATATAGAAACTCATTAATATGTTAACCAAACAGTTTCCACTCATTCTGAAATAAGTAAATCAATATTAATGTTTAACAATAAAAATAACCATAATTTATAATAATAAAAATCACTTCATACTTTCCTAAATGTACCTAAAATTCTTCTAGTTAAAATGAAATAAAGGGTATTAACAGTGAATTCTTTACAAATGTTTATAATCTGAGTGAATCATGTTTCCACAAAAATAATTCCTCGGTTAAAAAGTTACACAGCCAGCTCACTTATATTTCGCTGGCTCTTTCTTTCAAAACTGAAGTGATAGATATATTATCATTCAAGCCTGGTGAACTTGTAGTATTAAGTCTTACCTGACAACTATACTCCCTATTCTCACCCTTAAGTCTGTCATCACCACCCCTCTCACTTGGAAAAACCTGGTCAATAATGAAAAGTATACATTTCTTAAAATTAGTACAAACAGTAGTGTGGACAAACAAGGCATTGTGTACATTTTTTGTCTTAATAGCTCTAAGATGTTCAGCTATTCTGTCCCTAAGCCTACGTATTGTTTTACCCACATAGAACCCTTGACAACTGGTGCAAGTTGCAATGTAAGCTAACATAGATCCCTAAGATCCACAAAAATTTTAACAACCCGCCATGTAGGCCGATAGTGGTGGCAAGAGGCTCTGAAACAGAGCCCCTGGTTTCATCTGTGGATGAAGGGACATACCAGGTGGCAGGGAAGATTAACATATATTAAAAGATTCCTGGCATTGTTTGGAATGTTTGGAGGTTTCAAAAAACTTTAGTGAGTTTCCCTTGCTGACTGCTGATGTACTGAATTTATTCACAGTCATCCCCCATGATGAATGCTTGACATATTTTTGTGAAAGCCACCTTAGAAGTAAAAAGATAGGGTTAAAATCAACACATTGGTGGACCTAATGGAAATAGTACTTAAAAACAACTACCTTAGCTATGAGGGGGAGTTGTTTCATCAGATCTCAGGAGTAGCTATGGGGGCAAAATGTGCCCCCGGGTTTGCTAAAATTGTGGTCTTCCATTGGGAAGAAATCTTTATTTTTCATTCTATCTTTATGGAAAAAATTGAGTTATATAATCGATTTTTGGATGACATTTTGATTTTATGGAAAGTAAATGAGGACAAGGCCAGGACTTGTGTGGAATATTTGAACAGCACCACCCCCTTTTTAAATTTACTAGCCATTGGCATCATAAGGAGACTGACTTATTGTATATCCACCTTATGAACTGAGTTAGGGTTACAAACTAATATACACAGAAAAGAAACCTGTTCAAATTCTTTATTACATTTTAATAGTTGTCACCAACAAAGGAGTATTACTAAAGGCCAAATGCTGAGATTATCCCATTTGGTACTG
This sequence comes from Protopterus annectens, assembly GCF_019279795.1. NCBI lineage: Eukaryota > Metazoa > Chordata > Ceratodontiformes > Protopteridae > Protopterus > Protopterus annectens. The sequence goes on along the minus strand of NC_056744.1, from coordinate 425,991,820 downwards.
TAAGAGACCCGCAAGTACGGCTAGTGCAACGGCCCAAAATCCTGAATATCACAAGTCAAAAAAGCAGAGCCAGCACAATTCGGTGTGGAAAAATATATTATAATATAGATATTACATGGTGTATTAAAAAAATGCACCTACCCAACAATAATATCAGACCGATTTCGGCAATGCTGCCTTCCTCAGTGAGCTAAAAACAAATGACAAAAATTCCCTCCAACAAAGCTATATATACACACATAGCAATCAATTATCAATTACACAATTATTGAATAAACAGGGTTTTTTTAAAAAATGATCATTCAGGCCAGGTGAAAATAATCCACTGAGCTTGACTATCCATTTATTTTCATTTACATTTAATATCTCATGTCTTCCTGGCTTATCCTGTGTTTTATGTACAATGCAGTCAATAATTGTAAATCTGAGAGACCCAGTCTTATGTTTGCATGTATGTTTATACAATGCACTGGCTTGTTTGCAGTTCCTGATATGACTTGTATGTTCACTTATCCACATTCTAAGTGGTCTAGAGGTTTGTCCAACAAAAAATGCTGGACATGTACAGCTTGCCAGATATATCACCCAATTAGTGCTACAAGTAGCAAAGAAATTTATATCAAACACATAAGGTATATTCTGGCTAGTAAAGCTGTTAGTTTTATAAACCTTAGAACAATTACAACAATGCCCACAAGGATTGCAACCCATCAGTTTGTCTCCCATCATAGTTCTCTGAACAGAAGACCTGTCCTGATTTTGATACCTTTTATAGTGATTGAACAAGGAACTCAATGACTGGCCTTTACGAAAGGAATAATTACACCTATCACCAACAACTTCCCTAAGTGAATCTTCACCTTGTAATATGCCCCAATGCCTCGAAATAATATTCACAAAAGAATGTGTGTTTTTAACATATGTCGTAACTAACCTGACCTTATTAGCGGGTTGATCATCCTTGTATACAAGCAAATCAGATCTATCCTGCTGAGAAGCAAACTGACCCGCTCTACAGATGTCACCTACCTTGTAACCCCAATTTCTAAAACAGTTGGAAAGATCAAACATATATTGGTTGTACTCAGAGGAGTCTGAACAAATCCTTCTAATCCTAAGAAACTGGGACTTGGGATATTCCTGATGACATGCTGGGGGTGGAAGCTGGATGCATGTAGTAGAGTATTATATTGCGGAAATTTGCAAAACACTTCAGTCTCCAAGGTGTCATCAGAGGTATGTTTAACCAAGACATCCAAAAAGGTAATCTCCTTTTGGTGCCATGTTACCTTAAATTGAATCCCCCATACATTGTGATTCAAATATTCAACAAACTCCACCAAATAAGACGCATCCGCTTTCCACACCTTCCAGCAGTCATCAAGATATCGTCTCCAGATATCAGTTTCTACCAAATAAATATTATGACTAACATCATAAATTAGTTGCTCCTCTATGTAGGCCATAAACAGGTCGGCATATATGGGGGCAAAAGACACCCTCATAGCAGTGCCCTGTGTCTGCCATATACATTGTTTCTGAAAATAAAACACATTCTTAGTAAGAACCTGTTCGGCCAAACAGACCAATAAAGTATTAAAACCTGGTTTATACAGTTCGACCCTATCCAACCAATATTGTAGGGAGGCCAACCCAGCCCAATGGGGGATATTGGTATACAGGGAGGTGACATCGAGAGTACACAGTAACCAATGGGGTTCAAGTTGCATATCTGCTACAATACCCAAAAATTGGGTAGTGTCTTGTATCCGAGCCCGAATACACGGTAATAAGGGTTTCAAATAATATGTAAGAAATTCAGAAATCGGTTCAGTAAGTGAGCCCCGTCCCGACACAATAGTTCTGCCTGGGAAATTATCAAGATTCTTATGAATTTTGGGAAGCAAGTATAAGCACTGTTGTTTTGGGTGATCAACTTTCAAATGATGGGCAATTTCCATAGAAATAATACCTTCTTCAATCGCCAAATCCAAAAAGGCATCAATCTCAACCTTAAATCTGGCTGTGGGATCTATAGGCATTATTTGATAATATTTTTGATTCAAAATTTGTCTCTGTGCCTCGTCATTATATTGTGTCCAATCTTGGACAACTATTGCTCCCCCCTTGTCTGCCGCAGAGATAACAATATCCTTATTTAGTCTAAGCTCATCTATGCAAAATCTTTCAGCACGAGTAACATTGTCCCTGCTTAAATAATCCTTACCCAAATTTCGATGTAAATCTTTGAGCATATTGCCCTGAAATAATGAAACCACTGGAGATATAGGCAGTTTGAACGTAGATTTCCGAAATCTAAAAGATCTGTTATCAATCTGATTAGATTCACCCTGAAAAAATAAACGTAAATTTAAATTATGACAGAAATCTGCCACATCCTGTGCGAATTGGTGTTCAGGCACAAAAAAACTAGGAACAAAGCTAAGGCCTTTGTTAAGTACTTTTATTTGCATATGAAGCCAATGCATTTTGGTGAAAGCGCTTAGTTACTGGGATTTATTTCTGCTTTTTCACTATTAAAGTGGAGTTTTCTAGCTCATTTTTTTGTCTTTTGTGGATTGTTTATGATTAGTCACTTGTTTGGTTAGTGACTGTACTATCATGATTAGTTACTTGGTTGGTTAATGACTGTACTATCATGATTAGCCACTTGGTTGGTTAGTGACCATACTATCTATATAAAGTAGGCATTAAATTAGTTGGCTATGGTATCATTTTGTTTCTTTGTGTTTGGTATCGGTTGTGTCACTTGCCCTGGATTTATCACTTTATTGGCTGATGCTCAGAACAGTTTTGGATTAATCGTGTAAATGTTTTGATTGGTTGAGTAGTAAGTTTTCTTATCCTTGGTTATAAGTTGTTTTGATAGGTTTCTTAGTAGACTATATGCTAGAAAGTAAAAACTGTGTTATTTTTTGTCTAGTCCTTCCATGCTTTGTCTCTTTATTTCATTACTTATTTAATTGCTAAAGATAGCTATGGAGCAGGGTTAGCTTTGACTCATTTTATTCTAAGGGGAGCTTGTATGTTTAAAATACCTAGGAAGATTTTGTTGAACTCACAGACAGCATTATCTATGGGCAGACTCTATAGTGACTCCCATTAAGGAGAAGTACATTAATAAAAGTGAAAAGAAATAAGTTCTCTCTGCTCTGTAATGATCTATTTTGGGCTGTTGCTTTGGCACTTTATGGTGTATATTAGTAAGTGATCACTTATGCAATCTGAGAGAGTTTCATGAGATGATATTTCATTTGGAGAGGATGTTGGATTCAATCAAGAACTGATTGTCTGGCTGTGGCTTTGTTATATCTAGTTGGAGTGGTTATAAGTTGGGTGAAGTTGTACAAATATAAATTATTTGTTAGGCTTTCAGACTGCATTGCCAATCTATATTAACTTCACCCAGTATTATGGTTTCATAAGAGATCTTTGAGGAAGCCCAGCAGAGAACATCTTCCAGTGTTTTAACATTGTTACTTGGGGAGTATGTATATAACCATGATTGTAATTATTTTGTGAGTGTTATCCTTTGATATGGTTAGTGGGCTCCAGTGAAGAATAACACACATTCCTTAACAGGACGCAATGTTCATTACTCATTCAGATATCCTACTGAGGGCACCTCTATAACCAGTGGTAATATGTCCCTAGATCTCAATAATCCATTCACTTCCAGACTTATTCAGATATATACTCATTTTCATCCTAATAAGTATAAATAAGTGTTCTTTCTACTTCCTAGTCAACTACAGAACCTTATTTCTCACCCACAACCCATGAGACGTAACTATATATGAATGTAGTGAAGTCTCTTACTATTGGACCAAACAGTATTATAACTGGAGATCACAATATCAGTCTAACAACAATGCTCTATGCTTGTTCCACATCATTAGTCCAAACTCACTAGAACAGATTGTGCACTTCCCTAGAACAGGACCAACTATATTGGCCCTAATCATTACAGATATAGCACCATTATAATCACATCCTGCTTGGTTTGGTCTGAGTAACAGGCAGTGATCCTCACAGTGTCTCTCAACCTCTTAGTATAAGAAATATGACCAAAACCTAAAATAATGGGGAGACGAATGTCCAAAAACAAGAGATAAATTTCAGATATTGCTCTTATAAACTTAGAAAATTGCTTGAATATCAAAATTTGTGTTAGAATGCATTTTTCAAAAGGTATGAAATCTGAGACTCAAATGTATAGCATTAATTTAATGAATTAAATCAACCGTGATTTGCCAGAAAACTGCAAATTTTATAAGGAACAGATCAAAAATTTGGGGCAAAAATCTGGATATTCTGTGAAAATCTGGAGAGTTGACAGGTATGATTCTTACAATTAGAACCCATTCCCAAACTCCAAGAAACCTTACCACCTTCAGAGATAAGTTGAATTTTCTCCAACTATATGATGACCAGATGAATTTCAAGACCTCCACTCCATTTGAAGACCCAATAGCAAGCACTACTGCATTCATGGTGGGATTCTATTCTACTTCAGCACCTGAGCCGATTCTTACCTTTGATGGAAACTGAGCATAAACAAGCTCAGTATTAAGAGAGAAAGCAAATAATTTCCCTTAATAATAAATTCAAAACCTTACCCCTCAAAATTAAAGTGCAATGGTCACTTTCTGATGGAAGTGTAAATAACAGATCTTCAAAGTTGGGCATGACTTCCTTATCATATACAGTACCACATTACGCACCTTTCATGCAAAAAATGTTTTTTGCAATTTATTTTATTGAAAAGTGTAGCCCACTAAAACTTTTTTGGTACTGAAACCCTCTAGCATGGCGTCACAACAAATGTCTGAACCCACAATGCCTCACTGCTTGAATTAATTTATAATCTAGTTTATTTCCATGTTAAATGCATCAGCAGGCGTCCCTTGCTTGTCAGAAAGATAAGTTATCAACTAGGTCTTGCAGATAGAATACCTTGCATTGAAAATTAACACATTTATCTGTATTAGTAAAACAACCGCATAAGTAATTTATTTGTAATTACCCATACTTTTTTGCAAGTGTATGTAAATCATTATCAGGTATCTACCATTAAATTATTTTGTGGGTGTAGTTATACATTAAAACAGTTGTTGTGTCTTTCGGCTTTTCCTGGTTAGGGGTCGCCACAGCGGAACTCTGGTCCGCTAATGATTGGCAGTAGATTTTTACGTGCCGAGTTGCCAGCTCTGATGCACAACCTTCAACGAAGGTACGCCCATTCATGCATGTCTCCACACAGAAGACGCTTTAGCTGAGAATCAAACAGGACAACGTCTTACTGTGAGGTGACAACGCTACTGCAGCACCACCACCGCAGTTAGTTATACAGAAAAACAGTAAACAGTGAAAAAAAAATCAAACAACACACTTCGTTTTTTCAACATTACTTACAACTTTATCACTGAGGAGGATAAGTGAAAATGAAATTAATTATAAAACAAAGATGCTTCAAAAAGTGAACAGTACTTTCTAAACTGGAAACATTAAATGAAGAGCTTAGAAACAAGATCAGATCATTCCAGACCAAGTATGAATTCAAAGTTGCCTTCTCTATCAAAGACAATAACACATCTTCCTTCAGCTATATCAGGAATCTTAGAAACAGCACCCAGTACTGCTCTGAATTGATATGTAACAGTTTTACCTCTTCTACCTTTGGAAACATAGCTGATCTTTTGACAGACAAACTTAGTTCAAACATCTCAACCCTATCTCCACATATCCTACATACTCTTAACCCCTTATCAGTCTCCCCACTAAATAGACAAACTTGAATCATTCAAGAATGATGTCTCTGAGATAACAAATACTCACTCACTGGGGCCTGATGATGTGCCAGGATACTTCCTTGTCAGTATGAAGCACTGCATGATCTAGTCCACAATCAATTCAGCCTCAGGCTTTCATAAAGTTATGCATCTGAGGTTTGGTTATTCCCTATACATGAGAAAGGCCCACCACTTATCTTGGCAATTATAGACCCAGGTGCCTCTCAAGCCTTATCTGTAAAATAATGAAATGCATCTGTGATGCCCACCCCTGCTACCAATATGTGATGGCCACCAATATGTGATGACCCCACAGTGGGCCAATAATCAAGGAGCCTGAATCTTCACCACTGACACTGGAGGGGGACGTGCACTTGGAGTACAAATGGATATATTCAGTATTTCCAGACACAGACCTCTTTGCATCAAGTACATTTTTACAATTTCCCTTAAGACCACACAGGGAACACCCTCAGCCGGGGGTCTGGGTGTCTCTATATCTGTCTCCCTCCATGTCAGCAGTAAGATTCCCCACTGGTACAGCTGTAGGGTTAGGTCCTCAGCCGAGTGTCCAAGCCAAGTCCTCCAGCACCCTCTCTGTGAACCCAGTGCTTCGTGTCCCTGCCCCAAGTAGCTAACACACACACACACACACTCACACACACACACACACATACACACACACACACACACACACACACACACACACACACACACACACACACACACACACACACACACACACACACACACATATACACACACACACACACACACACACACACACACATACACACACACACACACACACACACACACACACACACACTCTTTAAGATTTAATTTTCACTCGCACACACACCTGGGAATGGCTGGCACAGTTTAAGTGCTCTACCAGCTTTGCTCAGACTATAAGATAGATTCACTGCCACCAGTCAGTTACTATCAGGCTCTTACAAAGGGTATCCAGTTATACAGTGCAATATTAATACTAATGTAAATTATAGTAGTTGATTACTTCAACTAGGCCTTCTGGAGTGGCCCACAGAGTGTCACCAAATAAATATAAGTACTCTCAATGGTTAGATACCTTCTACAAGGACTAGCCACAATAAAAGGTTCAAATATATTTAATAATAAATAATAAAAGAATCTGAAATATTGAATATATATTTACAATAAACCCCAGAGTTCAAATCACAGGAAGTATTGAAATTAACACTGATGGACCGACTCATACAAATAAAGAAAAACACTCTGTAAACTAAGCTTCACTATATTCCTGACTAATCTAAAAGAATTACTGTTCCCTAGTTAAGTTACTTACTACCGCAAGGCAAGATGCTGTGGGTGAGGGTCTTTCTAGTCAAGTTCCCCAAAACAGAATACTCAATACCCTGAGATTTCTCTTTGTAATATCTAAAATATAATTTCCAAGAAGGCTGGCAGAATGACCTCATCTAGTCACCTGACTCTAGGTTCTCACAGTATTCCTTTTTGAAGCTGGGACAGGAATTTAGTATAGACAGCTACAATACACATCTAAATGTTTATGGCAGTGCCTGGAGCTTCCTGCCTTTTTACTGAGCTAAAGAATTAAGGCTTTTTCCCCAGACGTTTTAATAGTTTAGCAGCTCATTTATCTTATTTTTCTTAAAGTATGCTATCTGGTACATTTAATTCAATTGCAATAATACATGTACATTTCACTGCTGATACATTTTAATATAAGCAAACCTCACAAATGCATTTTCAGTACAAGCATCTGTACAAATCAGTTTGATATACAAATAACATGCAGCTCTAATATATTTGTAACACAAGCATCTGGTATAAATAAGCTTGATATTCAAAGGACATATCAGTCTTTACAAAACTCCAGCTGGCTATGCTGGCACTTGCCCATATCATCCCAGCATCATTATGGAGCTAATTGATCCAAATCAGTTTTGGTTTGTGTTGGGGTAGATCTTGTGTGGTTAACTTGGTTGACTTCTTTAACAAAGGGCAGGATTCACGAAGGCTTGCACGGAGTGTAAGAGACGTGCAACACTCCATGCAAGCCTCGCGATCCAGGAACAGCCCTAAGCTCCGTGTAAGAGACCAGCTAAAACGTCTCTTACACGGACTGGGCGTGGACATGCTAAATACCTCACTTGCATCCGAAAGGTATGCAAATGAGGTATATTAGCGATCCACGAAGCAGAAACCAGTCCGTGTAGGAGACGTTTTAGCTGCAGAAATGTACTCAGTTGACAACTGAGTACATTTCTGCAAATTCCACAACGGAGCCATGTCAGCTCCAAAAAAGGTTGCATATGACTCAGGCAGCATGCCAATGGCCAAATATGTGGCCATTGGCAATACAACCCGATGGCAAAATGATAAAATCATATTTTTTTTAAACCCAGCGCAGCCCCGCGCAAACGGGCTGCGCTGTATAAAACCATAAAAAAGAAGGTTATAAACCCACAAATGTGGGTTTCATGCAATACATGGAATGACAATGCAGGGACCAGCAGACAAAAACCAACATGGCCACCGTGTAGTGGTTGCTAAGGGGGGAAGCTGAATCTAAGGCATGTAACTAAGCATTAGTAGGCAATCTCATGTAAATGAGGGTTCGGATACTGAATCTCACAGTCACATAGCAAATGAGCACAGTCTGAGTAGTGTAAGAGATACAAAAGGGGGAGGAATAGAGTAGGAGATAGGTGACATCACAGGGGGGAATGGTAGAAAGAAATGCAGTTCATTGGAGGACAGTGTAACATGACAGATGACAGGCACAGATCATGGAAAGAGGTGTGCCACTAGATAAGTCATGGAAAGTCAAGAAATGGAAGGTGTACACTGTTACCTACAGCAAAGTTTCTTGCTGGCCGTGCATGCGCACGCAGCGCCATGAAGCGAGTAGGACAGTGTGTGCACGTGTAAGGCAGTGTGAGCATGTGGGAGCGTGTTGCGAGATGTTTAACACTGTTTGCGCGGGTGTGCGTGCGTGTAAGGCAGGCTGAGTATGTTGGAGGCTATTGGCAGATGTGTAACAGTGTTTGCGTGGGTGTACGCGCGTTTAAACCCGAATAAGTAGATTCTGAACCGTGTAAGCACGTGTGCACGTGTGTAAGCCACTGTGAGCGTGTTTCAGATAGTATGCACGTTGCTCCCCCCTGAGGAAACAGAGAGGGGAAAAAAAGCAACAGAATTAATAGAAAGCTAGCAGGGATAACTGCTAAAGCTAGCAGGTGAAAACAATTAGAAGCAGGCAATTACACAGGCAGAATAGTAGCCCAGCCCAGCACTTAAAACTCTGCAAACAGTAGTGCAGGATGTTTCCATTAAGAGACACTGCAAGACAGGAGTAAGCTAATAGAAGTGAAAACTGAAAAAGCTTCACTCAGAGCAGAAATGTTAGGGGCTGCCATAGCTGTCATAATGAGACATAGGCGACTTGCTGAGGGTGGTGACAATGCAGATGGTGCCAGACAACCCACAGTGAGGAGATGGAGAAGAGTGTACAGGCCCAGGGTCACCTACCACAGGTTACATGAGCTGGAGATAGTAGAGCGCTATAGAGTGGATAGAGAGCTCCTGCAGCAAATTGTTGAGCTGTGCAGGCCACGCCTCACACACAGAACCAACAGAGGGGAACCCATCCCAGTGGAAACCAAGGTATGTGTTGGCCTAAGAATACTAGCAACAGGTACCTTCCAGAGACCAACTGGCGATACGATGGGGATATCACAGGCATCAGCCTCCAGGGTACTACACCAGTTCCTGGATGCCATGTCAGCACATGTCGGTGATCATGTATATTTCCCCAATGCCCGTGAGGTATTGGCCAGCAATATGCGTCTCTTCCAGCAAATAGCGGAATACCCTGAGGTACTGGGTGCAATAGACTGCACGCACATATGCATCAAAGCACCAGCCGGTGAGCGGGGTAGGGCCTACATTAACCGCAAGGGCTTCCCCTCAATCAACTGCCAGGTCATGTGTGATGCCCAGGGCATAATAATGAATGTGTGTGCTGGCTGCCCCGGGAGTTATCACGATTCCCACATCTGGCATTTGACGCAGCTGTACCAGACATTTGCCAATGGGGACATCCCACACGGACACCTAGTGGGGGATGCAGGTTATGCACTGGAGCCGTGGCTGATGACACCCATCAGAAACGCACACACACCTGAACAGGAACGCCATAAAGAGGCACATGCACAAACACGTAATGTAATAGAGCGTGTGTTTGGGCTGCTCAAGTCATGGTTCCGGTGTCTGGACACATCTGGTGGAGCCTTGCAGTACACACCAACTACATGTACCCAAATTGTCATGGTATGTGCTATGCTACAAAATATGATCTTGCGAAAACAGCTGCAGCAGGACCAGCATAGGGCCGGACCAAACAGCCCCCCACCATTGCCAAGGCCATCACAGGCAGAGCGTGACTCGGAGGAGGAACAACCTGAGTCTACCCCAGTAGGCAGAAAGAGGCGTGCCCAGTATGCCCTGGCCTTGGCAAAGAGGCAACGCATAGCACATACACTGGCTCAGTAGGAACCCTGGGAATGATACCCCTCTCTGACTCACTCATATAGTAACAGGGATGCCGAACATGACACAACCTGCTCTCAAACATGTACAGGGAGTGTAGTATGTGCATCCGATAGAGGCAGCCCTGCAGCACCACCCGAGGCATGATTGCCATGTGTTAAGCAATGTAACACCATCTAGTATATGCAAACATGAAGACCCTGCCTAACATCTCACCCTCACCAAGCATGATGCCACACTATGAAGACAAGAAGATCAAGTACAATAAATGGCTGAAGTAATGCAGTCAGTCAAAGGGGAGCCAATGTGTTACAGGCTGGAAAGATATGCGGAGTTTGACATGATGCACCACCTGCTAGGGGTGGCGTGCACGTATCATGCCATGCCCCATGGATACCGGCAAAGGCTGTCAGTACCCACAGCATGCCCTGAATAGGTAAGTCTCAAAACACAAACCCACCTTCATAGGTTCTACAAGGGATAGGAACCTAGATGTAATACTACCCCATGACAGATGTATAAACAGCAAGATGTGTGCAGTGTAAACGCACAGTAAGGAGAATGTAGATACCAGTCCTGTAATAGAGAACTGGGCAAGGCTCACATCAGCACCCTAACACTACCAGGTCACACCTCATACTGTGCTGTACAGCCACAAAACATGGAACAAGCTACAAAAGGAGGGTGACTAGCAAGAAATGGCAAAGATAACCACACCCCCATGTTGGTACCACAACAAGAAGCAGCATGGAATAGCCATGGTCAAATACCAATGGCTAAAACTGCCTCGCAGTATATAGCCTGCTGCAGACCACTGTCCTAATACCAGGAACAGCACCTAGCCTATGTCGGAATACATGAATATATCAAGCCCCCCAAACCACATTATATTGCTTGACTGAAAATACCCAGACATACACCAGTAGCATTGTACTAGCACCAACACAGTAGGAGAAAATTACCCAGATTCCATAAACCAAAATGCCCAGGAACAATGTACTACTCCCACAAGAGGGTAAGCATACTGGATGTGATAATCAGCAACATGTGTACTGGATGGCAAGATGAGAAGTGTACCCCTCACTGGTAAGACCAGACCATAGAGTAATCACACTGGATATACACACCCTGACCCCAGTCCCTGGCCAGAATACCACAGTGAAAAACATGTGTAAAGTATAGGTTGCAGCCCTCAAAACCGATGTTGAATCCACAAAAGGCCCTGTGCAAGTGCAGAATATGGGACACACCACAGAACATGTTATACAGGCATTCCATGAACACAGCCAGGAATGCTTGGAGTATGCAATCACAAATAACAACAACACACAATGCCATACACGCAGGCATCTGGCATGCTGGCCTCCAGCCATTACCAAACCATGCAAGAGAATGAGGAAGTTACCACATGATAGAGCAAACATAAAAAGGGAAGTAATCACTGACCAGTAGTATGGCAACAACATATGTCCACACATACAATCCACTAAGTCCAGCCACAACAAGTATAATCTGTAAATCCAGAGACAATATGACGCCAGTACCAAGTACACAGACAACCACAACACCCCCCAATAAATACAAACATATGTGATAGATGCATCCATGTATCCAAACCAGAGGTTGAGCTCCAACAACTCAGTACTGTCAACACTAGTCAGGAGGAGAAGGTAACCACATACACCACAAACCCAGCCCCACATAGACCTACCACAACTGTAAACCAAACACATAAACACAGACAAATATTCCCGGAGGCCTTAATTACAAACACACCACACCAACAGAAGCCTCCAAAGTAGATCACAAGCAACCACAACCTTCAAACATAGCACATGCAATGAATAGTACAGAAAGCTGGTGTGCCAAACAGTCACAGGCCGAAGGAGAAACAACATGCCTGATACAGTCATAATAGGTGTCTGTATAGGCAGACACACAGCTGTCCCACTCACCAGACTGAACAAGGGAAAGGGTAGAGTAAGCTGCTTGTAGGCTGCCACAAAATGCCACTTAACACAAGTACGCAGGTCACCCCAAAGCAAGCAGAAATATGATGCACTCAATGTCCATGCTGGTGTGAATTACCTGAGATGTACCTCCCTGGTCAACATCAAATGAGACATGGATGGTCCCTCCGAGTATGTACCCCAGGGCGGGATGACACTGGCTGTGTGCAGCATCCAACCCTCACCAAGAATGATGCCACAGTACAAACACAGAATGCTCATGTTTAACAGCTGGCACAGTTACAGCTGTCAGTCCAAGAGGGTGTAATGTGTGTCTGCTTGAGATGTCAAGCATGACAAGCCATGCTGCTGTTACAGGGATGTCTGTCAGCAGTGTGCGTCTGGATACTGGATAAGGCCTTTGCCGCCTCCATAGAGCCGTATGTAGGCAAGGCCAAAAAGACTACCCACCACCCTAGAAAACATAACTGGTAGGAAACATAAGGATAATGCTGACCAATGCCAGATGTGTAAACTGCAATATGCATGCCCCTGAGGCCCTTCCCATTATGGAGAACATTGATGCCTGTCCAGTGACAGAAGCCTGCTGCAGGCCTAGTGATAGCACACCAGCACTACTAGTTTATACCACATATCATGTGTTATGGCTCCAACACCTGCACCAAGACATCAAAGGATGGGGAGTATCCATATGCAGCACAGACACCCATATAGCCAGGTAACTGACAATGCACAAAGCAGCGGACACCACCCATGTGCACATAACCGTAGTCAAAACTGCTGTACAGTCTGTAGCATGCGACAGACCACACTCTCACACACAAGAACCCCACCCAGACATCCGAAGACACTGGACAGTATGAATGTCCCACCAAATACCAGACAAGGTACACAAAGTACCACATAGGTGTCAAACCATTATGTATGCAAGGAGTCATCAGGGACCTAGGGACACAGGTCGACATTAATCTGTCATGTGACAGCCACAATGCCAATGTGGCTATGAAGACTGTTGATACTGGACACCGTATCATGAAAGGATTCACATCAACATCAACAGAGGTCACTGTGCCGCTGTACTGTTCCCTTATCAGACCCATAATCTAGTACAATGACTCATATGGGATGTACCGTACGTGACACCTGCAGCAGATTGGAAGACCTCATAGTTACCCCACCAACAGGATAAAGGGTGTGAAATATATGTCATATGCTGCCTGGCTGTAGACACCCCAGCTGACTGCAGTCACACACTGCCTACACAGAGGCATTGTATGTCTGTTGTACAAGGCCATGTCCAACACAGGAGTAATGGACATGCTACACCACAGGAAATCAAAGCCATTGGAGCTGTGAGAGTCACAGATGTCAACGTCAACACATAATGAAATAAGATGTGCTGGAGGGACAGATACATAACCCATAGGCTCCCCACACCCAGAAACAGGATTCCAATCCATGGTAGGCAGAGCCCCTCACTGACACCCCTCAACAGGAATATTGCCAAGTGGATGGATGACCGTACATGTATACTGGGGTCCCCACTGTGTCACGACCAGACAGAGGCACAGTGAAGAACCTCATAAATGGCCATAATTGAACATAGCAAGGGGTGGCGAAAAACACACACACTCTAGCTAGGCTTACTAATGGCCTAGGGTGTCTAGCCTACTATGAACCCATGAACTTATGAAGATACAAAACGTACAGGACACTAAGGATAATCACAAGGCTTACCCAACTGATGGTAGGAACCATGTTGGGCATCCACAGATATGCTCCGAATCACACAGATATTACAAACAACATACCAAACACACACACATATTGCTAACATACAACCTGTCAGGTGCAGTGCAAACACCCCCCCCCCCGAGTGCAAAATACCTATCCCAGCAGATGGTCCCCTGACATTGCAGATGCTGAGGTAACAGCCATCATCTGCAAAGCAGAACACACAGCAGCAAAGGTATGTGATGGTGTCCTGTGCTGAGGCCAACATGGACCCCTAGAGTAATGGAATGCAAAATCACACTACTGGCCAATGTCAGCCTTACCACAGGATATGTACCCAAAGAGCAGTGTACAACAACAGTGGTCCATCACAACAAAGGTGTTGCCTGAATGGATACTCCAAACTACCACCCCAGGATCCTGACAAGCTTGTTCTGCACAGCTATGGAAAGGATCAGTATGTACCGCAGACAGAAGGCTAATGTGGACCTACTGATACTGGACCCTACACACTGTGGCTGTTGTAACTGCAGAACTGGCCCCTAAACATGTCTGACCCATTTGAAGCAGTCATTAAGGTCATTGATGAGGGCTATGTGGTCCACACAGCGTAGCTGGACCGTGCACATGCTTCTAGACAATACCGTCCGTGTTCAGTATGGATATGTTCACCAGCTTAAATATACACCCCTATGTCAGTAGAGGGGTTGCAAAGCAGACCAAGGACAGAACTTACATGGTCAGACATGCCGCATCCATGTCAGACTACAAAGCGGATATGAGTGGCATCCCACAAGGCCTGGTCTTGGCCCCCCCACCACGTTCTGTATACATGTCCCATAGGTATAGGCCAACATGGAAGGACTGTGACTGAGCATGTATGCAGAGGAGTACAAACAGCCCACCATATCCGACCCCCAGCTGACACAAGCAACCCACAAAAGGGCCACCTACAAACAGACAACTGTAGCCATAGCCATGTCAGCAAGCTAATCGCAGAACTGTGTATAGACAACCACCGTGGATATACAGTAAGTGCCCACAAATTACCACACAGGTGTTAACCCATGAGGTACCTAACATGTAATGTGAGACCCGGGTACAAAAGGTGATAAATATGCTGCACTGGACAAACATGTGGCTTTAGTGTTCGCAGAAACATGTACCATATACCTACCCAAACATGAAGGCTGGCAGATGTAGATAAGGGGAACTCACTCTGGCTCTGCAGCCATCCTCCATCAGCATCACAACTGACTACAATAGCCCCTGTGGGATATACCGCAGCAGACACCTCCATCAACTGTAAAGTCCACAACAGTACCCCACCAGGGGTAGCAAAGAGCATGAACAGATGCCATGTGTTGTCTGAGTAAACAAACTGCAGCCCCACACACCGCCATCCTTCCCAGCTACAGGAAAGCTGGGCCTGATGTATGAAGCCATGTCCAACCTGGAATGAATGAATATGTTGCACCTTGTACAATCTGAATGGCAGTGAGCTATGCACATGAGAGACCTGAACCCCAGCACTGACATACATAGGACAAGCTGTACAGAATGATCAATAACACAGAAGGCACCCCCACACTTCAGTAAACTCCTGGTACAGGTCAGCCAGAGTGCCACATATTGACACCCCTCAAGAGGCATCCTGATGAGTGTATGGGAGATGGTAGGCTACCCTGGGTATCACTGTTATGTCAGAGGTAGACAGAGGCACAGTATACCAACCATGACATATGTAATGGCAAACTCCAGTTACAATGTGTGTCGAAGGACAAACACACCCTGTGACTACTATCAGAAATGGCCTATGGAACATCGCTAGTGTTTGCCAATGTCCACCCATGTTGTGGAATACACTAGCAATGTTGGACGAGCCTGGTGTAGGTAGTCCATATCTGAACATATTGCAACATGGTCATATGTGCACAACTGGCCCCTACACAGTCTGTTGTGCTCACTATGAAGATGTCAAGCAGTGATAGGACTAAAGCCCAGGATACTGTCCACCACAGTGAAAGTACCGAACCAGTACACTATACGGTACTACAGTGTTAGGTCATTATGAAAGTATGTTGAGAACTGTCTGCAAAGTATCCCATGCAATTGCTGCAGGCACAGTATAATCCCTGTTGTGGCAGACACGAAGCAGTTGGCCAGTTAGTACACAACATGACACCCAACAGACAATCATAAACGTGCGATAATGTCGAAGGTCACACACACCCAAATATGTGGTGGACTTCAGAGTGCAACATATGGAAAGCTCACACTGGGCATGCTCGCACACTTTGATAAATGAGGCATATGTCAGACAACATGCCATGGAAAGGCTGAACTGGGCATGCTCACACACTTAGGCCATATCTCCGTGTAGCAGTTGGCCACACATATATGGTATTTGTACGTGTCAGTCCAGGAACCAACCACAACACAGCAATCAGCCCAGTGCATACAGTAAATGACCACAGAGACATAAGTGATATAGTGGATCGCCATCATATGCAAACATCTGCCACAGATACACAAGTTGGTCATAGGAACAGGGAATGCTATGGCAATAAAGACCTGCAAACAGTAGAACAGCACAACAAATATTGTGCATCCGACAATTGAACATATGGGTGTAGAGGTCAATACTAGGCTTCTTGCCCCAGGGAATGACAGCTCAGCCAGAGTGTGCTTGGCATCTGCATCCCCAGGATAGTAGGCTACCGTGCCACTGTAAAGTAGGTCACAGAAGGCAACATGTGAGGCTAGTGAGCTGTGCCTCTGTCAAGCAGGGGCACCGTGGATGTCTCAGGGATTGAATGTGCTAAGCCACAGCCATGTTGTCGGTGTGTGCTGTGAGAGGGTTGCTGAGGATCTCTGACAGTAGGTGTCCGTCAATAACAGACTGAGGGGAGCCCTATCTGCATTCTCTGGACAATTCCACTGTCAACACTGTGTTGTAATGAGTATGTGTGAATGAAGTGCCATGCTGGAACTGTCCACAGATGTCCTCCCTCTGTGGGCTACAGCTCTGCAATGTATTAGGTCACTCTGTCTGTTGAACGCGCATATATGGCGGTGTACAGCTGACAGGTGTCTTGTTGTGGAGCAGTCATGGGTATATGTGGGATAGCATGACCAGTGCAAACTGTACACATGCTCATAGGATGCAATTGTCAAGGATTATGCTGAGTGGCCAGTATAGTCCTCCAGCAAGTGTCCTCTGAAGTCATCCACCCCAGTCTACACAAGTGTAGAGTCTGCTTGTGCTAAACACAGTTTGTGTGCACTGACAACCTTGCCTGGGGGTGGAGATGAGATATGGATGTCCAGGGAAAGGTGGGTATGGTCAGATATCAACAATGGTGGTCTACCTCTGGTGTGGAACAGTGAGTACCAACGTTGCAGATGGACAGGTGCAATATGTATTCACCCATGTGGCTGTGGTGTGTGGTTCTGCCATAGCACATGGACCCACGAATTGTAGTGGCTGTAGGGTAAAGTGGTAGAGGCCTGAGTAGTTCTCACACACAATATGCCTGTACCTGATGCTAACAACTGGAATGGTGTATGTGAATACCTGCATATTCTGGCACTGTTCCCACGGAAGCTAAGTATGTGTCCTGGATGTGGGTGTGGTGTTCTGGACTGGTTGTGCTGTGTGTTACAGGTCCTGTGGTCCCAAAGCATGGTATAGAAAATAACCTGCCAGTGCGATGTGCATATCTGACCCTGACGTAGGTGGCTGCAAATGCATATATATGCTATCACCCACCTGACAGGTAGTACTACATCTACATATCTCTGTAGAAATAAAGATGTCAGCACCCTAGAAATACTACAGGTGCAGAGCAGATGCCCAGTAATTCGGATAGTGCGCTCTGCTAATGCGTCTCCCTCAAGTGTCATAATATAGTTAGGTAGGGGTTCGAATCCTGCAAATGCTCAGTGTGTGTGAGTGGGGTTTGTGTGTGTGAAAGGCTGTGA
This sequence comes from Protopterus annectens, assembly GCF_019279795.1. Classification (NCBI taxonomy): domain Eukaryota; kingdom Metazoa; phylum Chordata; order Ceratodontiformes; family Protopteridae; genus Protopterus; species Protopterus annectens. Next base: position 425,973,762 of record NC_056744.1, on the reverse strand, counting down.
GAGGGAAATGTCCCTTTTGGCAACTGGGAAAACACACAACAGGATGCACATTCCCCTTTCTAAACACTGATGATGTCAGCACCCTATAAGTACAGCAGGAGAAGAGAAGCTTCCCAGTAATGCGAATAGTGCACTCTGATAATGCGTCCATCTTGAGTGTCATAATATAGTTAGATAGTGGTTTGAATCCTGCCAAATGGCAAGTGTGTCTGTTTGGATGAGGGGGGTTAGTGTGTGTGTGCAAATATGTGTGAGGGAAATCCCCCTTTTGGCAACTGGGAGAACACACTACAGGATGCACACTTTCCTTTCTAAACACAGATGATGTCAGCACCCTATAAGTACATCAGGAGAAGGGAAGCCTCCCAGTAATGTGAATAGTGCACTCTGCTAATGCGTTTCTCCCGAGTATCGTAATGTAGTTAGGTAGGAGTTTGAAACCTGTAAATGGCATGTGTGTGTGTTTGGATGTGGGGAGTTTGTGTGTGTGCCTTTCCGTATGAAAAAGATGGTAGTTTTGGCAATCAGGACATCACACTACCTGATGCACATTACCCTTTCAAAATACTGATGTTGTCAGCACCCTATAAGTAAAGCCAGAGAAGAGGAACTATCTAGTAAACCGAATAGTGCGCTTCGCTAATGCGTCTCTCTTACGTGTCATGACTTAGTTAGGTAGGGGAATGAATCCTGCAAATGGCAAGTGTGCATGTGTGTGGGGGTAGTAGGGCATGTGTAAATAAAAGTGTGAGAAAACAGATCCTTTCGGCAATTACTACAATACACCAGATGCTGCATACTCCCCCAGTAAACACAGGGGATGTCACCACACTATCAGCACAGCCAAACAGGGCTAGTTGGCTAGTAATGCCAATAGTGTGCTCTGCTACTGTGTCTATTACCATTGTCAGAGTACAGATAGGCATGTTTTGGTAACCCACAACTGTCACGTGTGGTTGTGTCACACAGTATGACCTTGTGTGGGTGTTTGTACATAACAATGCATGCTATTGCCTAAACCAGCAATGGCATTGCACACATGATGTATGTGTGTGACACATACACATAAATACCTGTGACCTGCAGTAGTTACCATGTCTGACACATGCCTCAAGTGTCCAGAGCCACGTGCACGTGGCCTCCTGGGGCGTTCCGATGACAGCACAGACCCAGCATTGCTGGAGCTGCTGCTGGCACTATGGGGGCGTGTGCGAGCCTGTTGTCATCCACACCGACTGCCAGCTGCTGCTGCTGCCGGCATACGGCCACATTGACGCTGCAAACGCCCACCATTGCCCTGGCTCATGGACATCTGGTTGTGGAACTGCTGTAATATGTCCCCACAACGTCTGTCTATGACATCGGTGAAGTTACGGATAGCATCCGCAATGTCACTCATACTGTCTGTCATGGCTGTGTGACATGCTCTCAGCTCCCTCAGACCCTGTCCGGTGTACCTTTCCATACGTGACTGTGCCTGCATGACAGTCCAAAACATAGCTGAGGTTGACAGACCTCTTTGGGCACGTCGGCCAGAGGCAGTACGCCCATGGATGCTCCCACGAGAACCCATGGGCAACTGTCTGTGTGGTACCATCGGAGGACCCTGCCCATGGCTGCTGTGTGGGGACGCATGTGCCACAGGTACCACATTACCCTGGTCTGTGTCCACTGTATCCTGTCCATCACCTAGGGACAATGGTGACAAAGGATGTACAGGCAGGATGACTGTGCGCAATGATGGGGTTGACAGCTGTGTACTATCAATTGGCTGACCAATGGCAGACCCTGACACACCTTCCTGTACCATTACACAAATATCATCATTACCAGTAGCCGTGGCACAGGTTTCAGGTTCCCTGCTGCAGGTCAGCAGAGCAGCCCCAGAACCTGTGGGAGGAAGACAGGAAACACAGTTTACAGTCTCCAGACATTGTTACCAGTGATGCACTTATACACACATGCACACATGCACACATGGACACATGCACACATGCACACATGGACACAGGCACACATGCACACATGCACACATGCACACATGCACACCCCGCAGTATACACACAAAGCACTACTGAGTTACACTACTGTTACTAGCATTATCAGGACTATTATAGGTTATGTTAAACACACTCACCAGCATGGATGGCCTGCCTTGCTGTAACCCTGGAGGGACCTGCAGAAATGATGAGATTAATGTCAGTGGGCACAACTGTGCCATTGATATTGCATATGATACAGTGTACAGAACAGTCAAGTGTACATATGGCATATTACCTGCACGCTCCATGTCGTGCTGCTGTGTGGAACCAGCCTCCATCATAATGCAGGTGTACTGCTGTTGGTGTTCCGGGGCTGGAGTCACAACACTTAGGAGTAGCCCCTCCAGTCTGGTGAGGGGGGGATGTGTGGCCACCCCAACTCCTGTGGCAACCTTTTGCCTGTGGATATCTGATCCATCTGCCGGACACTTCGGATTAAATCACTGCAGTGATGTCGTACCTGCTCATATGTCCTGTTATGCGTGCCAATATCATTTACCCTACGGACAAGATCTTGCCACAGTGCGGCCCTCTCCTGCTGATTCTGACTGGTGCGGGAAAACAGGATGTCATACTCCTGCACCAGGCTCTGGTGGATCTCCTCATCTTCCGCCACAGAGTAGGTGGGGTTACGCTGTCACGCCATCTCCCTGGAAGAGAACACAAACAGGATATCAGCAGACCATGTCAGCAATATATGGCACACATACTATACATGATACTCATGTGTAGTGATATACTACTACTCCCATATGCTGCATGTGTGTGTGTCGTGGTGGATACACATGTACATGGCCAGATATCAGTGCTCAGCCAACACCTGTGCAACAATACCTGCCACATTCCACACGACATAGTAGCATGCCCCATCGGTCAGCACACACTGACAGGTGCAATGCACAACCTCACTCTGGGGGTTCATCCCAAGGTACTGTATGTGGGGCACCGTCCACTACTGTGATGTGGACAGCAGTTACTTGGCCTGGATATACATATCCCACCACCACCACCAGCACAGTAGACTACTTTGATATGTATGTGATTAGAAAGTTATTCACTTGCTAGGACTAAGATGGCATCCATGCAGCACACTGTGCCAGTGGAAGCCACAAGCCACACTGCTGACCCCTTTGCAAATGCTTACCACGGACATGCCACAGATTGCATGGAACTTGCACACACATTTCTAACCCAGACCCTATGCACAAAGGTTAGGCATCCTGTCCGGTGGACCCCAGACAGAGGCAGATTGTATAACAATAGCAGGAGGCTACTGCAGGACAGAGCACATTCACATTAAGGGAAGGCATCTGTGGTCAGCACTGGTACTATGCTACGGTCCGTCATAACAACGGCCACGGCCTACTCTGGGAGGAAATGGACACATACACTATGGATGACCACAAGGCCTTCTTCAGTTATGTTACACATATGGACCACATGCCTCAGATATGCTCTGTGTTAATACACACCTACTTAACATTCACCAAACACATGGATATTGGCAACAATCTTGCGGACATGTTCGGTGCACGTATCCCCCCTCCTTCTCCCCCACCAGTTGAAATATTTATCACAGCTGGATGTAACCTCCCTATCACCTCACATGTCCAGGTGAGGGCCACCCTCAGCAGAGAAGAACACACAGCATCACTGTGACCTTGTGGTATCCCTGGATGTGTGCGACTGGCACTCCGAGAGGACATACAACTGCATATAACAATGATAATTTATCTTGGCCGTACTACAGGATATGCACCTGGACAGTGGCATACAGCAACAGTGGTCCCACACCACTAAGGGGGCACCTCGACTGACCCTGGGAATTACCACATCATATGCATAACGGGCCTGGTCTGCTAAGCTATGGAATTATGCAGTATGGGATGCATATGCAGTGATATCGGGTACCTGCAGACACTTGTTCCCAGCCAGTGTGCCTTTGGGATGGGCTGATCCTGCCTTTTGAACCTGGCTGACCTTTCAAAGCAGTCACTACAGCCATTGCTGGGCCAACACACAGACAACTGCTGCCAGGATCATGGCCTAAGACTGATTGACATGTAATGTATGGTCATCCCCTTTTGGTGGAACTACTTACACACAACATATCACATGGACATACCTATGGATACAGACCTATGGCACATTTGGAGGGTTCACAGTATGCACACTGTTAACCTGCTACTTTGCATTACCTGTGTTTGTCGCAACTGGTTGCGTTACCACTGCTTCTGCTTGCTGCTGCTACTGTCAGTGCTGACAGTTTCGGGTGACAGAGTCACAGTGTATTTTTTTTTTTTTTTTGGCTTTCTCTCTCTCTCTCTCTCTCATCTCCTCTGTCCGCTTACAGACAATGCAATGAATGTACTGCATGTGGGGAGTGTTAGCACTGGATGCTTTTGTAGGTATCTGCATAGGTCCATGTGATGGCCTCTGCACCAATTGTAAGCCAGCATTTGCTAATTGCATACAGCCAGTTGTGTACTGATTGCAGTTCTCACTGTGATTTCAGGTCAGTGCTATAAAAGGGTATGTGGAATAGGCGTTGGCCTTTCCGATTGTGAGGGCGGGGACCATGCTGGTATGCTGTGGACAGTGTTCTGTGAGTGTAAAGGTTAGTATCTCTCTCATGATTCAGGCTGTGTTGTATATTCACATTTCTCCATTCCTCTCTCATGTTCCCTGTAGCAAGTGTGTATGCACAATGACACCTACAACTATATATAGATATATATTTATATATATATATATGTACATATACATACATTTATATATGTACTTTAACTGACCTTATTATCTACAAGCTACCAACTAGCATGGCTGTTTCTGTTCACACACTACTATTATGGAAATCCAGTAGTTTTGACAATAATTTTAAATGACATGCTTTGGGTACTACACATCCTATATTCCCTTTACATTCATTCCTACTATTACATGTTATATTTATTTTAGCACAATGTTTTTGTATAAGAGTCATGGCTTAGTGGTAGGTCGTACAGACTAGTGTTTCCAAGGTCCTGGATTCGGGACTGACAGTGGGATTTTATTTTGCTTTTGAACTGAGTACAGGACCTGTCAATCAAGTGACTAAGGCACTTTTAAGCAGTTGTAACCAGGTTAGCGCTGGTTTGCGGAGCTCACGCATGCGTGCTGGCGTTAGCTCCGCACACAAGTGCACACCGCTACAACCGCTTAACGGTGCTTACTCTGGCGCACACCCGTGCTATTTTCTTTGAAAGAAAAGAAAATGGGGAGACAGGAAAGTGGTGAAAAGGGGTCACAAAGAGGGTAAGACAGTAGGGAAACAAGCTTGGGATGTGCAGGAGGGATGTAGGTAAGGCCCATAGCTGCCCATTTCTTCATCAGTAACAGCTGTGCATATGTATGTAATTTGGTGTGACATTTGAAACCTTCCACCCTGAGAGAGGTGTCAGGACAACAATAATACTTGTACAGCCAATTGTAATTGATAGGTTTCATGTCCAGCAGACATGTGTGTGTAATGGGCAGCTATGTATGGGGCGTAATTTTTTTGTGGGTACAGAGTGCCCTTTTTTTTTTTTTTTCAGGTGAGAGTGGTATGTCAGGTGAAGGAAGTCGGTACAGCTGGGGAGGTAGGTTGGGTAGGTAAACAGACAAGACAAACAAGACGCATACAGGGGCGGTGTATGACACGTGGGGGGGTTACACAATTGACGGGGATGGAGGTTTGGATATCCAGAGCCCATGAGCCCACAGATGGCAACAGTGGAACTGATATCCCCACCCATAGGCAGTTGCCACTGTTCCTTCACTGCCCAGAATGGGGCTGTGCTAGGGGCTGTGTAGGCCAGGCAACAGGCATGCCCGTTAGTTGCGCCACCCGTGCCTCGAGCTGGCGTAGGGGCTCGAGAACAGAGTCCCGAATCTCCCTACGCACCACAGTCCGGACGCTACAGAGGGTGAGTGGTGGTTCTCCTCCGGCCACACTTCAAGAGGGGGGATGAGCCCCATCCCCTGCAGCGCTTCCACCTGCAAGTGGCACAGGGCCACCGGAGGAGGGTCCGGACTTGGCACGAGTGCCAGGTGCACTCGCCAGCTGAGGTGGGAGAGGTGGGTCCGCTGGAACCCGCCTTCCCTGTCGTACTATGTTTTGCATTATGTCATGACAGTTTGGGTTAGTGACATATAATACCATTCACAATTAATTGTAACAGCATGCATTAGTATTCCCATTAACTAAACACCCAGATATTCACACCATTGAACAGCGTGCATAACACATGCATAATTTGAACAGAAATACACAGTCCAACAACATGCAGGGTTAATTGATGGCAACAGGCCATCAGGTGTGGATGTATGAACAGGGCAGATGCATCAGCGGACATGCAAATATATATGACCCAACAGGACAAACGTCCAGGGGTGTTAATTGTGATTGCACATACCATTTTCACGTGGAATGGGTTATATGTGGTTATAGGGTGGGGTAAAGGAAATAATATTAACACCTTTGAATAACAATACATATGCTGTACATTTCTAATAGCTACAGTTATATACACACTACTGTTCTAACTACAGTTTCCTATATGATAACTATTTCAACTTGGTGATAGCACTGTTACTGCAACATCAATATACATTTTATTGTTCTTCATACACATTCATATCTAGCTTTGTTCAGCTACATCACCCTGCTACATTTGCTTCATATAGCTGTAGACAAGTGTGGATGTTTGGTATATCAGACAATCATCCTATCTGCATATTGCAGACTGAGAGCAACATATCCAGATTTTGGGATACACATTCCAGATGCAGCAACACTTTGAACAGATTTCGCTGTTCGGTTTTGATTCTCACATGCATTTCATTCTGTCTTGACTGCAGTATACTTTATTCAGGGGTTATTACTACTGAATTGCTGGATTCATGACACTTTCTCACACTCTCTCACTTGCTTTCATTTTACTATTCAGGATGGTACTTACTTCTAGGCTTTATTGACATGTTTTACCTGTAGTTATTACAATCCTTTCCAGCAGTCTCACTTCTGTCATGTTTCAGTATTTCAACAGGGATATATTTCAAACATGTGATTTCATCATCTTCTGCAGCTATACTTTTCAGCCTGCTGCAGGTTGTGTACTATTTTCTTACAGGTAGGGCATTTTTATTTCAGAATATATGTCAGACAGTTTCATTTTTTGGTTTAACTTACAGGCTGAAATACACTTTTGTAATCAAGCAATACTTGCAGACACTTTCACACTGTTACTTGCACATTTTATTCCTTACTGACTACACTGCACTCTTTTGCTGACTTTCATACTTTTATATGTCTTTACAGTTACTGGTAGTGGATTACTGACCTGCCTGGTGGTGCAACCGCACCAGCCTATCACCATAGGCTCTGCGGTTCGCAGAACGGACACCTGCAGCTGTAATATAAATGAAGTAATATTGGAATACACATCTCCATAATATCAGCTAGTTTAATTTCTTACATACATAATTAAATGTAACTTACTCAGTAGTGGGGCATTGGGTGTTTGCCGGGCCTCCTGGATCCAAAGGTTCAGTTGGTCCTGCTTGCGTCTCTTCAGGTCCGCATGGTGGTGACGGACCTGCTCACCAGTCCTTGGAATCCCTGTGGCACTGGTGAGATCATGAGCCAACCGGTCCCATGCCTCGGCCCTGTATGCTCCCCAGAGGACCTGGCCCTGCATGAGTTGGGCCTCATGATTATGGACTAGGAGCCAGACCATGTACCTGGACTCCTCAACACCCCTGTGCTCAAAAGCAACTACCCTCTCCTACTCCTGTCATTCTGCCTGCTGGTCAGTTCTACAATCGTTTATGCTGTGTATTCCTGCCTATGGGGCTTATATAGTCCGTTTTTCCCGCACATATCTGTGATTGGCCATTTTGGAATTGTATCAACTTCAGTAAACCTGCATTTTCATGCTCCAGTTTGTATTCATTCCTATATATTAGCTATTATTGCATTTAAAGGTACTGCTGTCATGGCTTAGTGGTTCTGTACCTTGACTATGGTGTATAGTATCCTGGGTTCGAACCTGACCACTGCTTTTTATTTTTCATGACTGTCTAGACATGTTGAGGGGTATGTCTGTGTAAAGTTTTGATACGGCTTGCTCAACATTGCCCGTCGGTTAGCTTGTTTGCGCGGTGCGCAGCTCTGCGCAAATGGGGTAGGCTGGTTTAAGCCTCATTTGGCGATCGGCACTCATATTACGCTCAGCTCAGTTAGGGGCACATAGATTTAGCATGTTAGACCACTGCTCAGCTACGGGCACTCATTTTGCAACAGTTAAACCACTGCTCACCTACGGGCAGATGCACTCACCCTGTTAAACTGTAGCTCAGCTTTAGGCACATCTGGCATTTTTTATTCTTTTGTTACCTCACATTTCTTCAATATAAATGGGCTATTTCATTACATTTTACATAAATTGTGGTTTTATGTGTACATATTTGTCAGGGACTTGTTCCCTGCTTATTTTGCTAAAAAAAAAAATTGGTGCTGTGGGGGCTTGAACCACGAATGCTTGCTCTTCAGCCAACATCTCTACCGCTACGCTATTGCTTCCTGGCTTATTTTGCATATTTAGTTCTTATATGCTTTCCCACTGACTGCTAACTGTAGCTGCACTACGGGCGCGCCGTGCAAAAAGCGCACTCACGGTTAAACATTTTTACAATTAAAAAATATATATAACATGTTTATTTATATGTTTTTTTGTCTTGGGGGGTGGTTTTTTTTTTTTCCCTGGACCTTTTGGGGTTTTTTATTTATTTTCCCCCTTTTTGGGGGGTGCCCTTACAGGGGGCGGTAGGAAATTTTTTAAAGGACCTGTTGTTTTGGGATTTAAGCTATGAAATCAAAA